>NW_019213604.1:0-64344 GCF_002532875.2 Varroa jacobsoni | reverse complement strand
CCTATGTATATTCCCTGACGCCTTTATGACACCGAATACTCTCGGATAGTAATAACACTTATCGTAGACTACAACACGATGGTGGATTTATTTGGAGTTCGGTCACGGAACGCAACCTCTACCGGCGGAAAGTCCCGCCATCCTGCTCAAGTGAAGGGCGCAGTGGCCGCGCCAGAGCGACGTCCTCTTCGGCCTTTTTTCATATGACAGCTTTACGGAGGCACGCGCCCTTTTACTACGACTACTACTATCTCGCTTGTCATCGCAGGAAACAATTCGAGAGAATTCTAATTTTGCAGGTTTCCGTCGACCTCGCAGTTACCAACCGGAACTCTGCATCGGCGGACGACGACTAGCCGAAAATAAATGCGCTGTCACTCAGAGGCCAGTCGGCAAAACACTTCACTGCGTTCGTAGCAGAAAAACGCCTCAAGCGCTAGCACCGAAAAGAGAGTTCCACCATTTCTTCCCTAGATGAGTAGAACTCGACTCTTACAGCGTTTCAGCTCGCTCTGCTTCTTCATGAGTGTACCTCGAGTTTGCCTTTTGGTCCGTTCAGGTGAGCTCTTACCCCCAGAACCATTGGTTATGCTGACCGAACACTAACTGGTCTGGTTTTATCTATTTGTTCAAGTACCTTTCATATTTGATTCAGTAAGGAAAGGCGATTGTAGCAAGCTGAGAATGCAAAGGAATGACTATGTAAAACCTTTTGTTGGATTTGGCCTTTACCTCCATTAGCGAAGAATGATGTTTTTATAGGGAAGAAATGTATTGAATTTAGATTTAGAGCTCATAAAATAACAGTATGTTTTTTCTATTTGCACATCATGACGCTTTGATACAACTTTTTCTTACAGTAGAAAAAGACGATTGGCAGAATTTGCCACAATATCTCTCTAGTATGGAGGCTACTTCCGTGTGATTCAATTATTTTGTTCAACTTCAGGCTTTTTCTGAGTTGACGATGAGGAGCGGCTGAAGCAGATGCCAAGACTGACAGTAACGACGATGCTTCAATTGCCAAGATAACGGTCAAATTCAGTATTTCGATTCTGTGGCTACCATCATACCACCCAAACGCTTAGGGCGAGTCCGATTTTTGAATAACGATTGCAACATTGTTCAAGTTAGCTGGTTTAATTTTGAGGCCGGTTAAAGCTCCTTCAGGCTATTTCTCTCGTTTAATTTTGCCCTTTCATATTTAAGGAAAATATTCTATGGCTGCAAAACCCTGACCAAAATTACGCCATCATAAGGTTATACTTTTAGTAGTATGCCGCATATGGAGTGCAAGCATACATGTCTTTGAGAAAATCGAAAATAGAAACAATAGATATGGCACGCTTCGAAAGCAGAAGTATTGCTTCTTCTTAAAGTTACAAAAAATGAGCTTTGAAAAATCTTTCTCTAAGGATCTATTTACAGACCAGTTGCATAAAGCAATCCATTCGCTATACTTTTATTTGAATATATTATATGCAATTATATAAGGTTTTGTATGTAGCTTCTCTGTTTAATAAACTTAGTGCAAATATAACAGTGACGTGATATGTCTTATCTTGACGTGATATGATTTATCCAAATAGGTATTTTTTGAAAAGACTAAAATACAGGAACGCCTATTTAAAGCATATGTTTAAGTGAATTCGTCGCTTTGTTAAGCACAGAGACAGGTCCAATTAGGACACTGGCTAAGCCCTTTTAAACTAGCTATATAGAGCGCGGTATCTGTTACTTTTACGAGGTACCTTGTATATACACTAGTTGTCCATAGGAACCAGATTTTCCAGTGAATGGAAGATTACCTCAACTATTAGAAAATGAACCCAATCAATTGTAACTTGTGTGCGTAATATAAAGTACGTCTGCAAAGTTAGATTTTTTAACGATTTTCAACTTAAATGTTCATTGCACGAAATGCTAGATATGAACCAAGGCAGCGAACCATTGTTGAATTTCAATACAAATCTGTTAATGTTTCCAGTTCAGGTTCGATAACAGATTAATCATGCGCGTCTACAGTGGGTTTAATCAAGACACAGGTACTTTTCTAGTAGTCGTCCTCGTCAGCTCCAAGATACTTTGTCGCAAATATCATAATGATAAATGGAACCGTGTTGCCAGGAGCCAGTTTTCGTTTTGCAACCATTCCCAGGTATCGACTCCGTTTATCTTTGCCTAACTATTTACTTAACTTTACCAGGAAGTTAGTGCCTCCTGATAAACTTAATGACTTGTCCCTAATTTATGCTCATGGGACATAGCAGCTTAAGGCGTAGTCGCTCCGCTAGAAGGACGATGTCGGATGTGAGCATATGCGCAGAATTGGACTTCAATGTTGAAACGTTTTACTTCAGATTGTGATCGGATATTATTGTCATGTAGAAAACAATTGAACGTAGACGATTTACTTCGCTTATTCAAGCTTGCACTTCATCATTGTAGACTTCAACGAAGAGAATCAGGCTTCGAATCGCAAATAGTACCTACACACCGAAAGATGCCCCCTTGCCGTTATAGACAACGTACGATAGAGAAACGATTTATGATAAACACTGGGTTTATTAACAATATAGAATCTGTCATACTCGGACCCCAAATCAACATACATGGGATAATAGCAGCTTGAACCCTGCATGCCTGAACCTGTCTTGAACTCAAATGATACAATCAGACTATGACAGAAAAATATATTTATTCCTGATAGAATTTATCGATTAAGGTTTTAAAAACTTTTTTTATAGAACAATTTAAAATTGTTCTATAAAAAAAAAACAGAAAAAATTCGTATAAATTTAAGGTCGCTCTTACTCGAAACCCTCAGCGCGTTTTCCTATTGTAAATCGACACCAGAAGTTGCCCTTCCTCCGCAGACTGTGCCTAGCTCAAAGTTCAATACTATAAAACATAATCGCAACAAAAATTCCATCAGGACTAGCGTAAATGGCCGCTGAATCATTCTAATGTCCTTTAGATTCATGTTGAAGATAAATGCGGCTCTTCACCTCACTGCTACTGAAAGGTGACAGCATCAACTAAACACTTGCTTCAAATTTTCCTAACAAAGAGAGAAAAAATATAGCTGGAATGGGCAGCAAAAGAGGACATAGTAGCAACATAACAAAATCATACAAATCTCTAAAATATACCAAACAACATGTTGCCTATAAGACAAAGCAGACACCAATTAGAATGGCAAAATCAAATATATTCTTTCAATGCCACATCGTTTTACACGAATAGTTTCGCTAAAGATTCCGTTTATGATATTGCGCAACAAAAGGTCGTCGTCAACCCTCAACATTTAAACAGAGCCAAAGATCAGATCTCTATCAAGCAGATACAGCCTCTTAGTTTTCTATTCGCTTTCATTAGTAATATGTCTTTCGCTTCCTATGAGTAGAAAAAAGGCTACTTTCCTGAAGTCCATTCTGCAAGTACTTGGAAGTTGACAAAGTCTTGTCAATTAGAGTATACAGAACATCATCTATGGTAATTTCATAATGTCTGTTAACATCGAATCAACGATATTGATTTTTCACCGTATTTGTTAACTAAATAAACTTGATTCATCAATAATATATATATATATAATACAAATGATGTACTTGTAAATATTCGAATGTACTATCATGTTACGTGTTAGATATCGTGCCTTTAAATTTCGACATATGTGTTAACTTCCATAGTTAATACGTCATATTAAATTAATTTAGTGCAATATTATGTTTTTTTTTTAGTTCGATGTTCTTTTTCAAACGCATAGAAGATTGTAGAAATCGCTGAACAGCTTTCCAAGTCCTTGGCTCCTTTTTGACCGATCTCGATTGTTGAATAGGCACAACTTACTGAGTATTCCACAAGCCATTTTAACGATTTCGCTTACCCATAGCCCGAAGGTTTTCTCTGGCCTCGGATACCGAATAGACTTCGAAAGGCTCGAAGCACCGGAAACAGACACGAAGATCTCAGTGTTCCGCTAGCAATATTTCTCGTCGCCAACTCGATCAACATTACTACCATCAACTCTAGGCCGGAGGATTTGCTAAGGCGTCGTTAATAACACGAACAACTCAAAAGTTGATAGGTACAAAGAGCAAGATATTTTTGTATAGCTCAAAAACATAGAAAGAATGGTGGTCTAGAAAAGATCGACAAATCGAAAGGTATTGAAGGAGTGTTTCTTATACGAATGTTGATATCAACAGTGTTTCAAAGACGAACACAAAAAAGCATGTTGCCGAGACGCTGAGGTCAACAGAACCCAAATTTGGTTGCCTAACCAAAACAACAATTTAAAGACATTGAGTACAGTTTTACGGCCAGAGGATCTACTTGAACATACATTTAGTGCAACTGAAAAAATGTTTAAGGATTCATTCATTTGAAGCTGAAGGGACGATGCACTTTTTTCTTGAAACCATTGTCCCTTTGAGACATGGAGCTCACTCTGAGGGTCAGCATTATTACTGATTTACTGTGTAACACTCGTAATCATGCATCAGTGGATATAGAACGAAGCTTTACACTATCAGGACAATACGGATTATATTTAAAAAACGAATGATCATGGTTCGGAGTATACAAAGAGACGAAGACATCAAGGTGGATGATCCTGGTCTCACCTTACTGATAAAAATAATTCCTAAATAAGAATTTAACACCAACCACGTCTTTAATATTCAAAGCAATTCAGATTCGCCTGCCTCACTTGCTACCTGCCATAATTATCCAACGACCCAAGCGTCAATTAGATATGATAAAATTTAACAGACCCTAAAACTCGAGTATGATTCACAGGGAACTAGTTTGTAGTAACCACTCACACGGATCACGCCATTTGGCGTACGGCTCAAACGATGCCATAAATAAATGGCGCCGATTAAATGTCTTTTTATTTGACATTTTAGCTTTTGTATTCCGTCCGTAGCTTATTTTCCTGCCTGTCAACAAAATTCCTTGTGGTCGCGTTTCGTTGTCGACACAAATAGCGTTTTATGTAGCGCTTATGTATAAGCGAGCTAGCCGTTTTAAGCTTCATTTAAATTTAAAACGAACCAGACTAAAAACGGGTTAGATTAGGGTTTTAAACCAACCTTGCAGCTAATTAGCTCAGGATGAGGATGCACTATAGTATCCAAGCAGGGCTTCCCACTCTCAGACTTCAAGTTTGTCACTGTATACATACTTTATCTCATTTGCCGGAAGTGTGGTAAATATGCAATGATAAAAGAGGCTGTAATTGCTAAACTAAATTTACGAGACACGGATTTATTTAACTGTCACCTCTGTTATGTTATTAATTGTAAACTTTTTGCTGTGCTCCCTTCGCTTCTTCATTGCCAGCTAAATGTTTTTGACGCACAGGTATCTTGCCCATTTGCGCAAACCAATACTGAACTCATCTAGATGTTACAGAAGTATACAATTTTCACTCTGACGAGACAACCGTCGCCTTCATCCCGAGAGCTATTGGGCAAATTCTTCAAGTGAATCCGCGGGTACCTTATTTTCACACAGACATGCTTACATGAGCCACAGCCTCATTCAGTAGGATAAATGATTGAAATCGGCGAAAATCTTTTACGGTTAAAGCCGATATATAGATAACTAATACTTGAAATGTCTTATCAAATGCAATTTTCTTAAATTTCTATTATACACTGCATTATGCAAGCAGTACTATGCCAGTTTTTAAAACAGGTAGTTTTTCATTCCTGTGGAATCCACCTAAATACTGTGAAGCCAGACATGGTACTAGCCTTCACCTCCGTCCTACCAGATTTTGCGAGCCGTATTTCACGATTGATATAGGCACATACCTCTTCATACAATTTCCCAGCGGAACGCCGCTTCAAAGGCGGCAACGAATCTTCCAGCATCTTTGTCATGTCTAAGCTGTAAATTCACGGAGTTGCATATTTCCTCTATCATACGGATTCTACAAATAGAATAAGAAAATACATTTCTAAAGGTAGCAGGGATGCAAAAAAATAGGTTAGGCTGTAGGGCCTATCCTACAAGACTAATTAGCTGGGACACGCAATCCAACAACCTATATAGGGATGCAACAGTGTTACTGCAGTATGATATGATTATCAATGGGAAATCTGTGATATCAAAGAAAAACTGCTTCATATTCAAGGAGACCACTGCATAAAGTAGCTATAATGGCTAATCGGCGAACAATTTGGAATAGCGTGTTAGAGTACTGAAGTGTAACCACGAAGCGATCGACTTGATCATCAATGCGACCCAATCGCATTGTATGAATAGAAAAAAAACCCGTGCAAGTGTGTGTTTTTTATTATCACCACATATCTTGATGATAGTTGTTACAGCTGGGCAAATCTATACTAATCCAACTGTTCATGGGTCTCCTAAATTTGCTCCCTGCAGGGATATCATGCAACGAAAAAATTGCCTAATTGGCACGACTTATTTCCTCAATATCCGGTGGGGCAACTATGACAAAGGTTGGAGTGTTTTTGCTGTTCGAGAGACACCTCGTGTTTTTTTCTCCATATCGTCGATGTTCTACTTGTTCACCGGCTGGCCGTATACTAGCGCGAGTGTGGGTCGCGCAGCGCATCGTCATACAGACGATTCCTGCACGATTCTTATCGGCCAGAGAAATGTAAACGGTAAGCGGTAATCATCAATCGTTGCACAGTGTATGGCCGTATGATGTGGGACTCACTTTTAGCTCGAGCGGCATCCCACGTGAGCTGGAAATTAGGAAATGCTACTGCTTGTGGCAAGCGCTACTGCATCGACGACTATGTGTTAGTCAAGCGGCTATTTACCGTACACTACGCTGTTTATCCTGAATCGAATTTTTTTGTACGATCCGTTGTAGCAAAAAGCGGGAACCGGACTTGTTCTTGATACTGGCTATCTTAAAGTATGCCCGCGGTGTAGCCGCCAATGCCGCAGCCGGTTAAGAAAACCAATAATGTCCACTCATGGGGCCAAGCCTGCGGGGCCTGTCGTACATAGGGATTTGGTCATGCGTAGAGACACGCCGAACGATGGGGCATTCGAAGGAAACAAAACAGAAATCTTGTTACCACCACGTCCGCCATGCAACAGCAAGATGTATTGAGGTCATTGACGGGGTGGTCAGCAGCCTACAAAAAGGCCGAAAGCCAACATTGACGCTGAGAAGAGACAAGAAGAGATGCTTCCAATGGCAAAGTGTAGAGGGTAAATTCGCAAGAGTGGGGTAAGAAGAACAGATCCGCGCTGGGATTGCAACGGAAGCAAAAGGAGGAAAGGCTAAAAAGCAGCAGGATAAAAACATACCACTACTACGTATGGCAGGCAATCGACCAAAATCGGTTCGGCGCCTCACGTCGTAGTGTCATGGTATCAACGATAAGACTGATGAACGGATGGGCATTCGAGTTTGCATACACAAACCGCTCTGTCGATAACAGTACCCGTGTTCCTTACCACGTCGTGCAACCCGAATGCTCGCTGCGATCGAAGCCGACTAGCTATACCGAGAAAAATACGAGGGAAGCAGAAATTATACTAGAATAATCTAGAATTACAATGCTCCAAACAATGTTAGTCGTATGACTTTTTTAGCTACTGAATTGTGCGTCAGTGGGCCCCTCGTTCAGTGAACGCGGTAAGGTACGTCAATACGAGGATGGTGTTTTTCATCTGTAACTCTTTAAAAGGGACTCGAATGTACGTGCAGTTTTAAAAAAAGGGGAAAAACATGTTTTGAGTAGAGTGTTTACCTAACAGAAGTTAACGAAAAGAAGAAAACGAAAGACCTGAGAAAGATCAAATCGACATCGCAAATATCTAGCGTTCCGGTAACTATCCTAAATGACAAACTATCTGCCAACTGCGTAAGATACTTTTAGAAGTCATCACCTCAGGTTTGGAAGTGACTACAGCGGTATTATTCGTCCATTAGGGATCTCTGTAATCTCAATGCAACCAAGCAAGGCCAAATTAGAGATGATTAACTAAAGTGACAGCTTACCTACGTCCGTCATGTGTGCTTCTGGTCGACCTCGTCAACGATGCTTGCTGAGACGCGACTAAGAATGCTGTCGGATAACGCTCGCTGTTGACGTAAATGCCGGAATTAGCCGAAAATCCACGAAAGCAAACCCACGCAGGCGGCAATGGTGCTTAGAGTAGCGAGTTAGTTCATTATCCTGGATCACTTTTCTCCCTCAGACTAAAACGCATAGGCCAATCTCGAGAAACCTCAAGCTGTTCACCTCTCCCGTGCTGCATTTCTGTGGGGTAATGTCGATATGCACACACCGTACGGGGTTTTACGGATTTTTTTCCCACAGCAGCAAACACGAAACGAAAAAATAGCCCCTGTGGAAACTGTGTCATGTTACGAACAGATTACGTATAACTCTTAAATTACAGTGATTAGCATTTTATTATTATTAATACCAGTAATCAAAATAGGCCCAAGAAACCGTACTTCTTAATCAAGTTACAGACGACTCTAGATAAAATATTTTGTGCCAGCCATATCAATTGGCAAAACAAGCCGGAGAATTACATAAGCCTCTATAAACATGTACCAAACCTAGCTTGGGAAAACCATTTGTAAGCTGATGACACATCAACACTTCGTGTAGCCACACCTCGACAATAGAAGTCTAACAATATAAACACTGTCGCGCCTAACTTCGCACATATAAGGCACCATATGTCAATGGCAGAGCTTATTATATAGCATTCAAAATTCAGAACTCATCAGATCTAATCACTGAGCGACAAAAGAGCTAAGAACATATACTTCGGCCAACTGATCCAGTGGCTAACATTGCCTCTCATCGGATTTTAGCATTTTTTAAAAAAAGAGCCGAATAGGCATGGGGTGATGCATAACGAAAGAATCGACGGGACCAACTTCAACCGTACGGGTCGAGCGCCTGCACTCAGCCCATACAACCGCGATAATGTCCAGCCGCGTGCAAACATTGGATTATTTAAACCCGTGTAAGACAAACCATTGAGGACAACACGCATTCGTTGAAAAGCGCTCTAGACCTCGGCGTTTACAATTTGCTTGAAAATACAACAACGATTTTCATTGATGCTATTTTCTACACATCGAATTATACCTAGGAAGTATTTCGAACTATGACAGGTGTTTGAGAATACTACGCAGTCTACACTGAAATCATTCGGATTGTAGCCGGTCATCGAGGCTGGCAACCATCTGTTTTGCCGTTCTTCTCAGATAAAGCTGGCTAAAAATGGTGCACGACAATCATATATAGGCAGTATAGATTCGTATTAATCTTATATTCATCATTCAAGACTGTCGTGCCAAGTTGGTTCACTTATAATGTATGATCATACATTTCCGAACCTATCAAAGCAATCAACATGGTTCTAAGGATAAGAAATACAGAAATAGAAAAAAAAATCGAAGCCATTTATTATGCTTCGTAACACATTCTAAACGCGATACCGTTCATACGAATGCGCTGTACGTTACGACGTAGAATTTTTCGTGGCTTTTAGCGAAAAACTTTCCACTGTATATTCTTCAAGTGTAAGTAACTTCGCTTGCTGCTTAAGCGACAAAACGCTTATAACCGAGCGCATTAATAGCGTAACGACTCGTTAACTTCTGGGGGGTAACCGCATATTGTAGTCTACGATTGATACAACGTTTTTTTAGTGTTTATATTCAACTGATAGTACTTAGTGTTAGGATCCGGCTATTCATCAGCTTTCTATAATGTTTCTTTATCTAACCACACTCGTCACAGCCCTTAGACTTGTTGGCCAGAAAAAAGTTCCTGTTATCGACTGCGTAAGTTATTCGTGTTTTTCGTGCGTTAGTATTCTACTCGAGCAAAGCGTGTCTACATAAATGAGACGAGAAAAAACTACAGACGACTCTGGCAGCGTAGCAGGAAAAATGTTCAGTATTGATATCGATGTTGCAAGAACCTCAGTATAAATATATACATACATCTATGTAGAAAACGTTTATTTTATCCGAGATCTAAGGTGTAAGCACAAATTCATCGTCATGGCTTGCCAGAGGAGGTATGGAGAAGCTAGATTTTCATCCGAAGGCGTTCGAAACTGCTTACACACTTGCGGTGTTTGTGTCATGTTGGGAACATTCAGCACGTATACCTTTTCAAGAGCGTTTAATAACTGAGTTGCTCAAAAATTAAATTTGATTACAGTTCCGTAAAATGATATCTCCATAAAACCATGTGTGATGATGAAATCAGTAGTCAACTTTAGATACTAGTCCACCTTTCGTAAACACGTATGATTGTTTATCGGTTATAGCTTCACAACAAACCTTGAAAACTTAAATGGTAACAAACTCACTATTACCTTATTCATGTTATTTATACTGGCCTTTGACCCAGTCTACAATTCTACGGTCGATGGAAAAACGCAGAACCGGTTGCATGCCGTTGAAACGCTGGGTCGACGTGATTCCTTCTGAAAGATCGATGATTACCGATCTCACCTCTGAGCGAATTTTTTTCAAAGGGTATTTTCAAATTACATCGATTAGGACCTTTACGGCGAGGAATTCTTTCGGCGAGAGGTAAATACAATTTAAAAATTGGCATATATATATATATATATATATATATATATATATATATATATCTATATTACAAGAGATTGAAGTTAAAGTTGGGCTCTGTCCGTCGAAACTGTAGCCGTGCGTCAGTTTTCGTCACAGGTCCCCGAGCGAAAATTGCATCTCTCTCCAATCAGCATATTCTTGTTAGATTCATCTAGAGTATGTCGGAAACTAGGTACAGCAAAGTTCCTAGGTCGGATTGACTTGGCTTCTTCGAAGGGGAGCGTGATTGGCCTCATCCCTTCAGGCACACATGAAGGAGTCTGGGATAACGAAGGAAAGGAGAGAAACGAAGCCTGGGTGAAACAAAATTGAAGAGAGTTCATATTCACGTATATAGCTAGCTAGCGAAAGGGAACTGTGGTGCGCACGGAGGCCGCTGCACACGAAGAGAATCTTTCCTGCGGCAAAAACATCAAAATCTGTCAGGTCAATAAGTAATAAATACGTGTGAAGTGCAACTACGCTGTTACTTCTCACATTAATACGCTCTGAACATGAAGGGGTACGAAGGCAAATGTTACGTCTTCCTTGTTCGGATGTTATTAAGTGCTGGAACCTCTTTCAGGGTGGTAGGCAGCCCAGCAACGGGCAGTGATGGCATATACCGATACCTGCTGTCTTGAATAAGCTAATGAATTAAACACGTACTTGCTGTTCAGTTAAAGCATTTTTGGTTAACGTTACAGTTCGCTATGGAAGATGTCACCCAACGGTGTCACGAGAGTGTCTAGCTCAAAAGAAAATGGGGGCGTGAAATTGGGTTCATGTAAGATCCACCGGTTAACTTTTAGGTAATACTACTAATCAAATCTACGGTGATCTCTGTAAACAGCATTGATGCTGTTTTATCGTTGATATGTTTATCGTTCAGGTTCCTAGAGACTTTTCGGCCAAAGCTAGTACACTAGTCTACGAACCGAGCAATCAAAAAAGGATGTTAACCCGCTTGCAAGTAGTTGGCAAGTATACTTTGATGATTTTACTAGCGTCGTGTGCTGAAAAAGATAGCAGCTAAACAAAAAATCCGCACGAAGATAGCCGGGAAAAAAGTAGTCATTAACACACGAAAAATATAGTTCAACATAGCTTTGTGGAAAGTGTTCGGTAGATTGGTTAAAGTCAGTTGTTATAACGTATTGACAATCAATTTCAATTAAAGCAAATAACATTATTTCATTAGGTGATATGCTGAATTGATGCGGGACACATAAGTGTTTGACAGTAGCAGTGGACCTAAAACTCGAGCTATTCATTTTAATAGCGAAATCATTGTCAAACACAGAGCGAGGCCAAGGACTCTTATCTTCTACAACAGGTCCAAACGTTCCTATCTTTCTGTTATCTAAAGACAAAAGCGAACAATGATAAGTACATGCATTGTCCAAAGCGAATCCATGTCGAACCGGTTAAACTTATTTTGCAACCATACCCCCCACGGCCTACATTATACGATACATTATTCAAGGAAGAGAGGCAGGGAGGCTTATATAAAGAATAGGGAAACATACGTCGACCGAATGCCACCTCGATCTGTCTGTCCATCGCGATAAAGCTTCCGTTTCTCGATGTCCGAACGTCATCGTGCGCGAACGGATCGAGGACAAAAAGACCAAAAAAGGCCTAAGTGAATCAGAAAATACGAAGCGTTTTTTTTACATATGTAGGAGCAGATAGTGTTCAAATCCGTTCAAATTGAAATCGATGTACCAATTTATCGAATTAATCGCCTCGTTGAGTCGGATGCCGCATAGTTGAAATGGATATTAGAATCGAGGGATAAGTGTTGAGCTTCCTAGATTTTTGATGTATCCGGATAATCCAATCCGTTGAGGGAAAGTCTGCATAACACAGAAGATAGCTGAGAGGTTTCAGTTTCCGATCCATGTGATCTAATGGAACGGCTGTAGACTCATATTTTTACAGGCAAATTAATTACGATTTTAATGAATATGGGGAATCCAGTTGTTTCGCTTGCCCTGTCTATGTTCAGACGGTCTTTTGACAAAAACCTAAAAAAGTAGTCCTTGTCAGTTTGTGAACCGTACCTGTCTGATGCTACCCATTATCAGAGGCTAAAACTAGATGAGGCTTGGTGCCCCATAGACGTCTCATACGTTTACTAGATATCCAGTTAACACAGATCCAGTATAGGCTAATTTGAAAAAAAAAAACCTTAGATATATAATGTCAATCGAATAATAACGTAAACACAAACAACCCTAGATAAAGTTCGTCGCGATAGAGTCATAGTCGTTTCAATTCAAACACGAACAACCCGTAAGGCCACCCGACAGAATGGTGGACAGCGATACAACTAATGAACTTACAAACTCATTAGCCGTTCAAGCCATATTAGAGCCAATTCCAAAAGAAGTTCCAAGGATACGGGGGAAGTACGAGCTCTAATTGCTCAGAGCCCTACCGGGCAATACCTTATCAATATCGAAGTCGGATCTGCATAATGCATTAACCAGAAGCCTACTGAAAAGCCGTACCCCTCCCTAAACAAATAAATTCCCTAGGTTTTCCAACGGAACAGGGAAAAGGTATTAAAACAGTCTCTTATTACTGCTTTGATCGCTGAATACGGCCTCTGCTAGTGACGTTCGATTGCAACTTCTTGCTGGTCAGGTAATCCTGGGATGTAATAATAACGTTTCTCCAAGCAGAGTTGTCAGAATACTATGTTTTCAACACATCGACCATTCGTAGGGGGCGAATGTATTATCGAATTACCCTATCGTTATTTGCATTGAGCAAGTAGCAGCGTCTACGGCGGAACCAATCTAATTACTTGCGATAAAAAGGTGTGGTAAAAGAGTTTACGGAGTGTGAGCAAATTGCATTCTGTGATAAAAGACAATTGTGTGACTAAGCATCCAGGTGACTATTTGATTACCAAACAGAATTGTTGCATCTGATGCTCAGTAGAATCCAGGGGGTAACAATAGAAAGTCTGCTTGATCTGAAAAACAGCAGTTCAGTATGTTCTCAACATAGACAGTCATTTAGCCGACAATAAATTCTACGTGTACGCTCAAACAGTACATTTTTTTTTTAAATGCAAATAAACTAAGACCTGAACGTGACATATACCCTCACGTTTGACTTTTAGCGGTCTGACGCATCAGTAGTTAGAGGTAAAAAGTACTTAGCAGTAACACATGTACACAGGCCATCCATCAAACGTAGATCCGCGAAACAGTAACGCTGTGATGTTTTTAAACTCGATCATTCTTTACGTTCGGTTGGTGTGCATTTTAAAAAACGTTTTCGACAAATTAATAGGTAAGCGTCGTGTGTACGTATAAAGCCTGACAGATATACTTTGCTCTATTAGCATTTATTAACTCGTTTTTTTTTAATGGAAATGAAAAGGAAATGTACGCAAGCTAATCCAACGATCCTTCTACTTTAGGTGCCTCACTGTTTTTTTTTAGAAGTTTGGCACCAAAAATAAATGTCTGAACGGAATATATAACATATATAAACTTATATATAAATATATATATAAACTTCTTTTAAGTACATTATCCAACATAACGGACCCGTCTGTGTTGCAAATGATCTATTATAGCTTCTTCTAAATTGGAATTGTTGTTCAAATTGAATTACAATAGTATTTACAATCTAACGCGTGATATCTGGAAGTTTTCTGTACCTTTCTCATCTTCTTCGGTTCTGCATCTATCGTATTAGCTCGTCCGGGGCTATTCAGCGGGCCAAAACGGGCTTGAATAACTTTTGAACCTTGTTCTATTAGCAAGCGCAATTCGATAGATATTCACACTCAATGATTACCTTAAACTATCGGTCCGTTGAACGTCATCAAAAAATAATAAAAAAAAAGACTGGGCAAATACGCTTTCAGCAAGACAACGGTTACTTCCTGCTGTAATCACTTTTAAGCTTGAACGGGGAGGCTCGAAGCATGCGTTATGAAATTTCAGCGAAGGGAGTGAGGGTCATGACAAAAACAAAAAACAGGTTTTGCCAAACTTGCGACGGTGTACTCTAGACACGCTTATAGAACCACCAACAATTCTTTCGTGGGTTAGAGCCCCACGAAAAATCTGCCACGCGAATTGTTGCCTTGAAATAAAAGAGAAAGGGACAGGCGTTAGCTTACTCTCGCACTCATATTAAATATCGCAGGCAGTGATTTTGCAAGGTATTGCTTGAATTGGAAACAGTCAATGTTGCCAGATATCTCAAGTTCGAGCCGTATGGGTGCGTAATGTACAATTCGACAACACATAATGTATCGGACTACAATGACGACCGCACCGTCAGTTACAGTTTGGGTAAGAAAGAAAATAAAAAAAACGCTCCATGGGCCCGGCTTTCATATGATCCAGATTTAGGTTCCTTTAGAGGTTTTCAAGTTTCCGACTCGTTAAATATAACCGGACAACCTAATAAGAGGAAAAAGCCGACGTGGATAAGATAATATAAATCTGTTCATTTTTATGCAAAGAGTTTGCTTTCACATTAACATCTGCCTTTTCTGTTTGGTTGATTGAAATGTTGTCAAAGACACTTGAAATAGATCCCGATGTATGAGAGTACGATATCGATATCAGAGGTCATCTGGCATGCCCTGTTTGTAGGACGGTCTCTGAAAAATCTCCATTGCTCGCCTGCTAACTTCAAGGGATCGGCTAATACAAGTTTAAACATTGAATTAGATATGGTCAATTATGCAGCCACAGTAATGTGTTAAATGCTGAGGACGCAGCATCCGTTAAATGAAG
The DNA here is from genome assembly GCF_002532875.2 of Varroa jacobsoni. Lineage (NCBI taxonomy): Eukaryota > Metazoa > Arthropoda > Arachnida > Mesostigmata > Varroidae > Varroa > Varroa jacobsoni. The sequence continues at coordinate 48,966 of NW_019213604.1, read as the reverse complement.
ATGCTAGCCTCTTCCTCGGGAAACAACTCAGATTACGTGCGACCTGGAAAAATTCATGTTCTATGCAGAAACGTGCGTAGACGAGTCCCATGAGTAGCACGCGTATTTTTAAGGCGGGCCTGCACTGAAATATGGCTATCTACAAAAACTTACGTTAGTTTGGGAACTTACATAAGAGACTTCAACAGAAAAAGCCACACCTTTGCCCTTAAGAATGCATACATCTATATGAAACAGGCAGTTGACAGTATAAAAAAAGAAAAAATAGCGTTAAACGAAGAAGTCTTTCTATGAGCTGATGTGTCACCTCTATATAACCACAAAAGCGCAATTTAGACTTGTGATAGTTCACGGCATTTGTCTCATTCAACGTGTAATTCATCAAACGGGTTAAAAATTCTTCCTCGGAACAATCTGAAAGACAAGCATACGGCTAAAGAGGATTTAGAACTAACTCTGCTTCGTAAGCGAAACCAAACGGATTCGTGTTGTATCGTTTGTCTTGCCCTTTTGTTTTTTTAATGCGCCACCACAGCCCCTCGCGGATGCCCCGCTTAGAAAATACGGCGCACCTACGCTTGAAATTTACCAGAGCCCCTTGCAGCTGCATCTGCGGCTGAGCTTGTTACTTGCGTGATATTTTCCTTGTTGTCTGAAGTAACTGACAGAGACGTACTAGGCGTCTGCCTTCTCTGAAAGAAAAATTCAGGCGTTTTAGTAGGAACAGCTAAGGAATGCGTTAGCTAAAGGAAAAGCAGAGAGGCATGTAAAGATCGCGCATATGACTCCTTGATTGGCACATTCGTTGCTTTACCTTTAAGTATAGTAGTGAATGGCAGTCGCTCTTTATTTTGTTCGTATTGCATAGTATCTTCTTTTTGGAAATGAGGTAAAATTCTACCTCGGTCAAGCGAACAGTGTTGAAAAACGGCTTTTAAATCTTAGCGAGGGGTCGCTGGTCAAAACTATGTAACGATCCCAAAATCTACTAAGTCCTACACAGTACGAACCGGTACCGAACAGGTACGATACTTGTATAACAATCGACTATTGATACTGTTAAAATTGCTCAACGGTAAATATTTTTTCCTATTCGTAGAATTTATAAATCGTTTAGCAATTTGCAGAGAAATTGTCTTTGCAAAATGATTGGCAACGGCGAGATTTTTCAAGGAGTTGCTTTGAACTCGTCCTGATGCATAGTAAATTGTCTGTAAACGTTATTCTTGTACACCTACGTATACTTATATTATTATTCCAATAAAAGGTTTCGTACGAGCTTAATCTCCGGTTTAAAAAGTAGGCGCAAATCGGATCTAGTTAGCGTCAGGTAGGTTTTCGGCCGACCGGAGGCATTTCGATAAAGACACGTTGCGAAACAATTAAAAACTCATGGGGGCATTGTGTTTATGTCCGAACGATCACTTTTAGCGAAGGTATGTTGAGCGTTTCCTACCATACAAGAATTCCTTACTCGGCATATATAACGATGCAAAACAGGTGGCTAATGGTCATCAGCGTAGTGCAAAGACTAGCCTACACAAGCATTTTTGTGCAGGTCAGTGCTGACGTTTTTCTAGCCAGGATGAAATTCTTCACGTGTTGTGCCTGACACGTAACGGACGGTTTATCGCTCGGCCGAATCACAATGCGAAATGACCCCAGCTGTTGACCGTTTATTGGTAGCACAGCAATTTTCGAAAGTAGACTATTATTGAATAACGAAAAGGGCGTCTGCAGTAATAAATGTGGACTTGGTAAGCGACATACCTCTGGAATAAGAGTGCGGGTGGGATTTTCCTAAATAATCTACAAAAGCCCTCCTGAAAAGCAATGAGGACCAAAGGGCCACACCTTTCTAACCAACGATGTGCTGTTTCAAAGCAACAAAAAGGATAGATATGTAGCAGAACGTCGAGAGGTCATATAAGTAAAAGTAGTGTGGAAAACTATTAGACCCTTAAGAAAAAATCTAAGAACCTTAACAACAAGCCAGCTCAAAGTATTGGTTCTCTTCCACGTGCTGCCAGTCCTAAATCAGCTTTTGCTTCCCTAGTCCGATGTCGAAGTTGCTTATGTGTCAAATATATCGACTCGTAGAAAAATGCAATGCTGTTTAGGATAGGCTCTAATTTGACATTGAAAATCAGGTCTTTGTGATGAAACCATTTTGTCTGCGTTTAGTCAATCTGAATTTTTCTCTAGACCACTCTGATACTTCCATGTGCGTGGCCATGTCCCTCTGATGGCCCAGTGGTAACGGATTTGCAGACGGTAGGTTAGGTTCAAGGCTTGATGTAGACGCACTTCGCCTTCCGGCAGTCATCCCGTTCACAGACGTAGAGCTCAGAAGGTCTACTATTTATCGATTTATGGTCATGCTGCTTGAGGATAGAAGACAAATACTAAAAATCGTTCCGTAAGCTCACACCAGTTGACAAACACTTAATAAACTTCGAGTACCTTCGTTCGTGTGCGAAGTACAAACTACAATGATCGTACGCGGTTGTTCCGCATTTTAAAAAAACGAATTAGTGTTGTTTAGGTAAGGAAGCACTAGAAGAGATACCGAACATCGAACAAATACCGAATGATATATTAGACCAACTCAGGAATCTGCAATGTAACGTTATCATATTGCCTACCTCAAATTCATCAATATGATTACGTTCCGTTGTTTATCCTAGTTTCAGTTAAATATTATATTATACCTATATTGCTCGACAATTTTTCCCTGCACCAGTAGAGTGAAGCTGTTCTGCTAAAATAGGAAACTCTGAGTGACTAAATAAACTCATAGACGTTCCTGTGCCCTATACGACAATGTATCGTAATCGGCAATGTAACGTATTGCTATATATGAACCATATGCATGGTTGCCTTTCCGCTGTGCTATCCTGTCAACAATAACAACATTCACTTCCCATTCTTTCGCCCTATATTCAGGTTAATATCGCTATCAATCTATATCCTTTTATCTAGTTAGAATATATTCGTAATCATGCATACGTTGCACGTTCATGCTCGTGGCAGTTTTTCCTCTTCCCTTTTCCATATAACGCCTCGTTTCAGTGTGATTCGTTTGCAGCTCTACGCTACAGTAGGCTGCTCCTACCTGGATGAATATTGTTCGAAAATCTTTTTTCTCTTGTTTCCAGCTGTTTGATCCTGCTTGTGGCTATCTTTCTCCCCCTTCGACCGCCGATCCCATCCGGAGTCCGGTCATCTTTTCTCTGAGGTTGTAGGAGCTGGATTCCCACCCTACTCCCAATTCATCCTGAAACGGACCCAATACCAATGGAGACTGAGGCCCAACTCGAACGGCATGTGAGGCCGCACCGCTTCTGCGATTTGAGTCGCTATCCAAAGAGGAAATCATCTCTCAGGGTAAATCGCCCGTATCGCGTCTGTCCCCAGCAAGATCGGCAAACGGCGACGAATCCACGGTCCGCAACTGCCATCAAAGGCGTTCGAAACTTTTGGCGAAGGCTTCAACCCAACGATTCGCGAGTCTCCGTCTGGTTCCCGAAATCCACACGGTTGTGATTTTGGATGTGGAGGAAAACAGAAAGAAGGGCAGGCCAACTCGGTGGGAGAAAAGAGTAGGCTGAGGGCCCTGCACGTTTAACGTAGCCGTAGGCTGGATTTCCGATTCTTCAGCTTTCTTCTACCACAATGCCATTCACACATACAAACAAACACGCAGCCAGGGAGAGCCATACTCCGTCGCCTCGTGCCATCTGACTGCAGTTCGTGGTTTTCCTACACACAGAGGCTAGTGGATATTGGTAGAAATAGCGACGTCAATGAAGCGAGATGATAGCAAAGAAGCTCTTGCCTAAAAGGCACCAAGCATTTGAAGCACTTCAAGACTTGGTACACACGCTTGACTGTATGGAACATAGGCTGGCTCTTGACTGTTCCAAATAGATCAAAAAAAAGTCAAGGGAAATAATTTACGGAGAACTTCCCGATAGGTAAAATGGCCATGACGATTTTCAAGCTCAGTCTCAGAAATGATATATCCTTTGAAAAATAACCTGTGGTCAACTTGTTTAGGAGGCTATGTGTGTTAACAAAGATGATAGGAATAATTTGGCAATGTCCCGATATACTGAATGAATCGAATCGCACCCTTGTTCTGAAAGTGCTTGCACCCTTAGATCAGTATTTATTTAATTTCAGCCTTCTCTTTCCGCTCAATATTTTTTTACGTATGCATATCCAAATGAAGCATAGAGTTCAAATAATAAAACAGCAAACAATTCGATTCATAAAGCTTTTTTTTTAATTTTTGCATACATTTAAATATCTTTTAGGTCTTAGAGGAACTTTTACAGCTTTAATTTGGCACTCGTGTCTTTAAGAATTCATGATTCAGAAACCTCGACATAGAGATGCATTGATATTTTCGCACTGAAATTCGAAGCTGTGCCTATTTTCTGAAAAATTATCAATTTGTTTAAATGAACGTTACGTTTTACCTGAGAAAAAACGTCTTTCGGCGAAATTTTCTCTTAAACGGCAAAATTGCACGCGTCACAACGTGAAATTTCAGTGGCTCAGGAAGAAGAGTCTGGAACGGTTATTTTTTCAGTAGAAGGTAAAATGGCGAATTTTTCAACGTATGCGCCGCCGAAAATTTACTTATCATGTACAGGTGAAGTTAAACTTGTGTTAAAATATAATTTCAAAATCGAGCTTTTTTTATTTTTCAAAGGGAATATACATGAACTGCGCTATCGGATTGATTGTAATAGGAGAACTAGACGGTTAGGATAAAACAATCGGACAACTACAAGGAGAATAGAGGTTTCTGGGAGCCCAATCTAAATATAATTACAGAATATTTCTAGTGGAATAGCAGGATTAGTGCAGCAAAATAACCACCCATTAGGACAAGGTGAAGAAGTTACTGTGTCAAGTTAACCAACCGAGTTACTGATATAACGTGAGAAATTGGCTAAATCCAGATAATTTAATTTCTATAATCAGATCGTGGCAACAAAATGACGAAAACTGATACAACAGAGCCTCAGGATAACTGCAATCGGATATCTATAAAGATGTCCGTCTGCTATCGAGTAATAATACTTCGTTTGATTGAGTGTAACCGAATTTAATCGATATCAGAACAGACTAATAAGACAACCTCGAATAGGTAACGGGTAAGATAAAGCAAATAAGTTCTCGTGTAAAGTAAAGATTTGTGGCTTTCTTTAAGGTGAACGAGTAATAATCGAACCATAATTGGCAAATCAATGAAGGACAAAACAGACGCCGCCCGAAGCCCCCAGGCCCGTTGAGCCATAGCATCACATGACTTGTAAGGCCATTATACAGGTACACAGCCTGAGATACCTATTAATATATCTTATTAACAATGGTCTTCAAGTAAAGTACTTTTACAAATACAAGTAGATTGACCAGTCAACTAACAACATTGAAACTTGAACTTGTATGCATATGCAGCCTCATGCGCAGTAAATGCGCTACAAATGTAGACTAACTATTACAAAAGCAATACTTTTGTGCATTTATTATTGCACGGGGGTTACACTCGAAAAGCAGACCCTGTTCTGAGAATCACGAAGCGCATAATTTCCATAGACTGTCCAAAGTCGATCAGTGAATAGTCTCTTGGCTATGAGGCGACTTATTCTATGCTAACCAATCACTTAAAGCGACACTGAGAACGAACGAGTCGCCGACTGCCGGGGAAAGACGGAAAACCCGGCTGTCGTTTTCTATGAGCTGAAACAGGATCTCTCTTGGCGCACAGTGCTTCATGAGCTGACGCGGTGGGTGTAGCAGTTATTTGTGTAGGCAATGAACCTACATGAGCCTTAATTAGACATTGGTAGTACGACTGGTACCAAGGACCCGGCTCCTTCGACAAAAACCTCGTATAGAACTACTTTCGCACTTATCCAATGCAGCGAACTGCACGCGTCATCCGTACCTTCTAGCCCGTAGGTCAGTTGGGTTACAATAACCCTGCATGCATCGGCCATTCATACACAGAGAGGAATAAACGCAACGAAAATGTCAACCTTTGATAGTCGGATAATGTCGGCTACTTTCCATTCTACAATCAGCGAAAGGATTTGCACTCCTGAAAAAAAAATTCACAAGGGCCTTTAACAGCGGCCACGAACAAGAAAATGGTTCAGTTCGGTCTACACACATTCATCGTAGTTAAATCGCTTTTAAAGCGAAACTCCTGTTTATATAAAATTTGTTTAATACTGTCTCTCTCTAAATGTTTTCGAAATGACATGGCATTTAAAAGCAGCAGCAGCAACAAAGTCCATTGTACATACTGACCTCTGTTTTTTTCTTCGTCTTTTCCTACCGACTCTCGAAAGCCTAAACACGTATCGCTCGCATTCCATACCTCTGATTTACCCTAGTGAGCATCGAGTTTATCTTATCGACTCATCCAGTAAACTCTAACATCGTTTCCCTTTAATCTTTTTTCTCGACTTATAGAAATATAGCTAAGCACACAGAAAGCTTGCCACGGACAAGTAGTCGAAAGCACGCCTTGATATTTGAAGCACTCTCTGTTCTGATGGCTTCGAGTGGCCGACAGAACGAAGTTAGCCTCGGTGCTTCATAGCCTCTGACGTCTCCGCGTCCTCATCGAGTAGAGCCGGGAACCGAGTGCGGCGATCGATGGAGTAAACGTGCACTGCATTCCGACGACAAACGACCACTCAGGCAAGACGTGAGAGCCTGGAGACGGGCTACTCGTCGCGGGTTCGGTGTCATGGCTGCTGGTGCTGTTATGGTTGCCATAGTTTAGACCGATCGGGCTAAGCACCGGTGAAATGACTTCGCTAGTTTGCCAGGCATAGGCATGACGAGATCAACATGAATGATTCAGTCTGCTGAATCCTGTGCCTAAGGACAACTAGGCTAGCTTCATACGTATAAACAACGAACTTAGTGCGTCGTCCTAGAGAAATCGATGCGGCGACCATGCTTGAAACAAACTTCGACCTTGCTTTGGTCGCAAACGCGATGCATTGAACTACAGTGTTCGTTCCATATATACAACCTGATGATGCGATCAAATGGGGTAGCAACATAGCAGAAATAGAAAATGGAAAAAAAGAAATAAAAATTCATCATGATAACAACTTCAGCAGATAAATTATGGTATATTGAAGCCCGGCTTTAAGTCGAGAATAAAGAAGATAATAGTAAGTGGCCGGGATTGGCAGCCCGAGTGAGATTTGGCTTCGCAGCTGCAAAACAAATCATTTTTCCTACGCTTTCATTTCTGATTTCACACATTATTCGTAGGCGCATGTTATAAGCTCCAGTAATTTGAATATGCCCCTGTGCAGTTTAGAGATCGGGCTCTGGACATCTAAAGATGACCTCTTTTCTGGCTTATCGATTATGAAATGCCTCCCCCTAGCGGCAGCATCTGACTCGGGTAGGCACATTTGCACAAGGTGCGACTTCACTGATGAGCGTAAATCGGGGTCGTGCCTCATAAAGTTGTAGAGGGGAATTTACTGAATGCTTCTCGTTCACTATATTACGCTGGGAAAAATCATTTGTAACAGCTGTTAATCGGCTGTACTCCGCAAGCGATGACTGCTGATGAACGCAGTTGGGTCTTCGACACTCAGAGCAGAGATATCGTCGTATAACTTTACCAAAATACCTATCGGGTCAGGTGTACGATTATAGCCCAAAAATTGCAAAATTATAGCCCACTTCCGAAGGTGGAAGCGAATAGAAACATCGATCCGATCGCTTATTTGAATAATCCTCCTTCATCTCGTAATAAAGCAAATATTTTGCTCTTAAATTTGATTAGTTTGTCAGCAGGCTTCCAGCATTATAGATAATGTCACGCTTAACGGTGGGACGGATGCGATTAAGCAATAAAAACTCTAGCCGCTAGTCTATATATTGTTAGTCTCCGAGCAACGACCTAGACCTTATATACCCATGTATATACGTGCAAGCATTTGTCATGACTTTACGAGCTAGCAGCACCTGTGTTTCCCACGCAAAAAAAAATGCGACGTTTATCTATCTTAGTTTTTTACTTTAAAATATTGTGATCCTATGTTATTTTAATTTGTCTGAGCCTATAGTTATACATCTAACCCGAATGTGTTTTGGAGAAGTTTTTGATTATAAGTTGACATTATCAAATCATGAGTATACTAGTTGGATACTAGTAAGGCACCTGTACATGAAGTTAGCTAATTGTACCTTCATTTTGATTAAATTTCAAAATAGTAGTATAAATTGTTATTTCTTTACAATGACAGTTTATTTGATACGGATTTTTCTTTTTTTCACATAGATTTAATAAGCGCCTTAAGAGCAGGCCCCTCACGTACTAGGTCAATCCGAGACACGGTACGCGATCGCCATTGGTAGGAACATCGTCACAAACGTTCGACATCGCGTAGCCATGGCGGTTTTACATCTTCGATCGAGATCAAGGAATTTCGATTTGTGGTAACATGCAATAGGTGGTGATGCTTGTGCAGCTCAGCGACTACGATTCCCCGAACTGTTATCAACCTTCGTGGCATCATCCTCTGGCCAAAGAAACAGATAACCGTACCTATCCATTTCCCATAGACGTCGCGCTAAATAGGTTACCATTACATGCCTAATTAGCCAGCATGTAGCAAAGTCAAACAAGCACGAGTCTACTCATTTTTTTCACATCGACTATTAAAAGGAGCGAATATTTTATCTATGCATTGCTTTTATATCCCGACCGCCCAAAATCTTTTTTTAATATGTCACAAAAGCGCTCTTCACTAGGGAAAATACGAGAAACGTAATAATAATCATCTTCAAAGATACGTGGCTGATATAATTTGTTACAGGCATCTCGGAAACTCAATAAAATTCTGATAGAAACGAGTCTCTTTTTTGCACAGAGAGCACAGTTGCGTGTTATAGTGGAAAATTGCTATATTGTTATCATATAGAATTGACGTATAGCTATAATCGCGCTGGTAAAACATCACATAACGTTGCATAATCTGCTTATATCACCATAGAACTCAAGAAATGTTTAAACTTTAACCAGTCCGAAAGCTGATAGGCTGGGAAGCGGCCAGGTGAGGACGGAATGTCCTATACAAATCTATCCCTAGTTAAAAAATTATATGCGCGTATCAGCTTCGGTTCCAAATAGGCTTGAACTCTTACTCTTCGCCAGAATTAGAGAACATATTTAGCCATAAAGATGATTTAGCAGAAGGACTTCGAACTCAAGCATTAGCCTAAATGGGTCCTACAATGGACGGATGGATGGAATCAACGGGTTGAATCGGTGCTACAGGGCTTCTTACGGTTTTAAGTGATGCTAGTACATGTTTCTCCTTTGCATCCAAATGCTTACAGAACTGCTTGGCTTTGACTTAGACGGGTGCCAGCTATAAATGTAATATTTCAAGCCTACTACGAAAAAAAGCAGGCCAGGAAAGTCACTAGCCAACCTGGCGTCATCCTATCACCAATTGTTTTAGCGTACATATAATAGATTTAGCCGTTATATTGAAAAACAATTGCCTATCATATGGACAACTGGCGTGCAAAGGGTAAGCACACAACTAAATTTCGATGGTGGTTTCGTCGGAACAGCACAAGTTAGTTCATAAAAAAAAAAGAACATTGTATGAGGACGAACACCGAAACGTAACGGCCTAATTTACAAACAGTTTCTTTTGGATTCACGTATAATAGCAATATGTTTAATTGTTGTTTCCTTAGGATTTAGCCATCGGGATCGTTGAAACACACCTTGTTTACGATTCGCAAAAAATACCTAATAATACTAAACGTAGACTCTGCTCAGTATCGCTAGATATAATCTTAATTTTGACTAGAATGAGGATGAACACGAAAAAAATCCTTCTACTGAATTAAAATTTATCTGATTTTTTAGTTTCATGCAGTAAGTTCGCGTCTTATTCATACCTATTTGACACTGCTCTATTTAAGATACTTCTGCAAAAAATTAACAACGATCAGCAGTGAAAGTTGAATGCTTACAATGTAAGCGAGGCCACAACGATGTTAGGGTCGTAAAAGAAGCGGATAAGCATGCGAGGAAACTTTGGATGCCCTGCTAGGACTGTGCCGTCTCTGCCGATAGGGTGCTTAGTCCCTGACGCGAACGGCGTCTGGGAGAAGATTTTAAGAACTATCAGCTCTTGTTTTCGTTTGCGCTTTCAAAGCTCTTCCCTTTGCGCCTCTTACAAAGTCGGGCCCTTGGGGCCCAACAAGCTCCACGTGAATGCCTGCTAGTACTGCCGAATCACGCTGCCTCTTTCGGTTACTTTATCCACGGTCAGCTCTCACAGAAAGATCAGGATAGCCCCTTGTCTGCCTGTAGTACCCTTCTAACGTCATGGGAGCCGCGGTCCTTGGTGTCATCGTAGTGGACTGATACGCTGATTTCTTTCGTTCATTGCAGATACGTTGGATGAGTCTGACAGTTTCTGAAGCTGAGCATCAGCTCCTCTCGACGTAAGGCTGAGACTAGTACTTTTGCAATTTGAGAGTTTGACGAAAAGCAGGCCATGGCAATAGATAGGCTCATACGACTAACTAACTTGGACAAAAAAGTAAAAAGCAAAGAACAGAGCAAACCGGGAAGATCATTCAAAGTAGCAATTCATTCAGCTGTTAGCTGGGTGCTAGCTAATTGAAGCTGAATGCAATAAAAATAAAGCCTGTGCTGTTTACATCTTCCGAGTTTGCTGCTCTCGCCAAAACGGTTAAGTAGGGTTAAATAATGTACTCTTAGAGGTAACTAGTTTTGCCGTGGTGCTCAGTGAAATTGGTGGGCCCGATGACGGTCTAAGTACGGACGTTTGTAACATACTCGTCTCACGTTTGACCGTACTTGTTCTTCGATTGGCTTTCAACTCGAGGTGCATTGAGCTTCTGTAACATCTCTTTCAAGCTACTCATGTGTTTAAATGGTTTATTGGCACTTTGATACTGTGCCTGAAACGACATGAAATACAAGAATGTGATGTCCTGCCAAAAAAAAAACACCGTACGTATGAAACACCCGAAGGTCTTTGCTGCAATAGCCCGAAACAGGCGTCCATTACCCCTTAAAAGAGCGGACATTTTAACTGGATTGGAAATAAGACTATTTTTCACGAGGACTACAATGGTGATGGGGCTACACGAGGAAATACCTAAAGGTGTGCTTTTAATTTAAATAAAGACTGGAATTATAGCACCATTTTAACAAGGGAACAAGGTATACTTAAAAAAAAAAACTAAACGTGACGTTTAATTAGATTCTATATTAGTTTTGCGTATAGCAACGCGACATTATGCTGAATCAGTCACCTCGTTGCCAACATCATATTTAACCATTGGGAGCATAACTTAGTCACTGATTAGTTATGATCGTACCATTTTAGGAAATGCGTCCAACTTTTTACAGGGAACAACGGACCTGTCATACTCATTTCACTTTCTTTGGCGCTAAGTTCACATGGCCACACTAGGCCAAATTCTCTTTTTCAATATCAATAATGAACTCTTAAACAATCAGTTTATTATTTCGGCAGGCGGATGCTTTAGAAAGCTTCAGCTTACTTCCCATTATGTGTTTCTTATCCAGTTAGTACATGTAGAATATCCTGTTGATCTTCTATTGGAAGAAGACGGTATTCAATAGCGAATTAGTTAGAGCGCGGTACTTATCGAGCAGTGCCGGGATTATAAATTGGTGTTTTTTTTTGAAATGACATAAATATTCTCAAAAAACAAATTATATCGAATATTTTTTTAACTTATTATAGTTTTGATTTGTTTTTTAATTATTAGTACACTCCATACAACAAATATCATAACAAACATGGCTATGAAAAAAATCACTGTTTAAATAATTCGAAAGTTGCAACTATAATTGAACTTCTACCCCCCTTTGTTTCTCACAATGATTTTAAATCTACAATTGTCGTCCTTTGTTTAAGCCGCTGGGACTGTCACGTTATCTATCGTGTGACTTGTCGATATCATCAGCGTACGCTATAGAAGGAACTTTTTTGCCTGCCTCAAGTATCGTGCACATGGTTTGGTTTTCCTTGTTGTAGCGCTGTTCACTGTACCTAAGTCTTAGTTATACAAAATAAACTTCATTTAGGAAAAGAAACTATAGTGGCAAAATATCGAAATTGGAAGTTCAAGGTGGTGTTCATAGAAAAACGGCAGACCAGACTAATACTTTCATCGAAGCGAAACCTAATAGTAAAAATTGTGACTGAAAGGCCCCATTTCTTTTGTACTCTTCGTTCGTTCTATGATTGCTTGCTTTTTCTCGGTATTATTTATGTTTATTTGCTTTTAGTAGCCGTACCTGTTCACATTACTTGAAGGTTCTTTGCAGAGGAACAAAAGAATATCAAAGCGCAACTATTTCGTGATGTATATAATATACCGGGAATTACCTATTTTCCCTGTTCTATGGGTCCCACAGCACTATGGAAAAAGCGGTCTGCTGTAAAGCTTGATCTGCGCAATGCATTAACCCTTAACACTTCCTCCCCCCTTCAAAAGTCGTCGATAAATACTCCTTAGTACGTAACGTATTGTTATTGTTGTTATGATTCATAGAAAAATACATGTGCATTTCTCGAATTTTCGTTTAGGACGGTACTTTCCTAAAATGAACGATGATGTCAGTTATAGAATGGGTTTGAATGGCTACTGGCACAAAAGACTAGTTAGTCCACATTTGCGGCGAGTATTTATTTCATTTACGTGTCGAATAAGGTAAACATACGAAGCTACCTCGTCACATCAAATATCACACTATATGGATGTTTTAGCTTATCCGGAAGTTTTTACCGGAAGTTCCCATTTTGGCAACAAGTCAAGCACACGTATGACTAAGTACATTTCAAGCGCACATTCTAAGATGGCGCATGCTGATCTTGGACTATGCATGGGCGTCGTCATTGTACGTGGCGCTGTTCACCTAAGACCTCGTGGAAGTGGCCTGAACATAGCGCTGCTCTTGGGTCCTTGCTACGCAGTGCAAGGCGTGTCGAGAGGTATTTTTACTCTTGTCATGTATCGGTCGTGCCACCTGACAGTAATGTACGAACGTTCTTTGTTTCTGTAATTTCTCAGCAGTTTCTCTCAGCTTGCCGGTTCGGCCTGTTGAAGTGGGTCTGAGCCGTGCGACGAATACGTATGTATGCCACCGGTTCGGGGAGGAGAAATTCGCTATATACATACTCTCGCGTAGATCTGCTGTTTGGATAGATATATGAATGTTAGCTGGCGCATTAAATCGTAGACGGAAAGAAAGCAGTTTTATTGCGATGCGTATATTTGGGAGTATTTGCGCCATATCGTAACCGGTTCAGTACCGCGATGTTAAACAGGACTGAATTCCAGCTGAAGGCACAAATCGTTATTAGACATTCAGACCTCTTCAGCATCTTTGATGAAACGATTCACCTTGCAAAAAAGCGTAGTGATGTTTTACATATGTGTGGGTCTATGTATTGGTTTAGAGTGCTGCATACACGTCACGTAGCGGAACAGATGCGATTATGAAACGCAATTACGGTGGACGTCATTATGGGTACGTAATAGGACCTTAAGCAATAGCTGGACGCGGCACAACTTTCTAATACGTACTCTGACTATTCGCTACCTATATAAAATAGCTTCATTCTCGTGAAGAATGGCCAGCTATTTGCATTTCCGAGAACTTTTTGGGTGGTTAGTTGAGTGTGCTTTATAAATTGAAAAGAAACGACATTTGTTCATCTAGGACATAAACGGCGAGTAGCAAGAACCCTTCTACGCATGCATCTTTTTATAGACGATTATCGAGTAAACAAAGACTTTTTATATACTATACTTTTATGTATATAGACAAATTAATTTAAGGCCAACGATTTTTAGACCAATTAATTGTCTCTTTGATATTGATCGGCAATTTTTTTTCGTATTTTAGGTTCGATAATTAAGACATCAGAAATTACCCCAAAGGCGGGCTTCCAGTATAACATGTGATGAAATGTGTCATTGCTTGGATTCCAACAAAGGCAACTACGTGCCCCGTATTAACGCAGTAGGTAACGTATTTGCCCACTAAACTTAAGGGCACGTGGTGATCTAGGTTCGAACTTAGCCGTATCCACGCTTCGTTCTGTGTTCAGAGCGGTTCGCCTGACGTAATGTTTCACGGCTTAGGCACCGGACGTATACAATATAAAGACTATACTCAAATCACTGATACTCATACGCAGACTTAACGCAATTAACCGTCTTAAATTACCTCACCGCAGAATTACTGGCTTTTCAAATGAGAGACACCGTGGACTATTGACGCCGCGGCCACCAATTCTATGAGTATCTTTTTAACAGAGAAAAAAGAAAAGATGAGAGTATTGTTTCGGAAGCCGGATGCCCTTGTGATCCGCTGAAACCATACCCATAGATTAATTGTCGACCTTGAGTTTACCATAACTTAAAACTATGACGTTCGTCATCATGGAATTATACTGTCTCAGTTGCCGATTACGTTTCTTTATGTTTCTTCTCATTTCGGCAGTATAAACAACAACGGCGGTTTTATTTTTACGAGACCACAGGTACTATTCAGATAAGCCTTTTTTGTTAGGAAATGCGAGCAACTGCTCAGCAGATTTCAATATTTGTGTATTGGTTGCCTCTATCAGGAAAAACACGGAGCTCGCTAAGGGTGTGCGTTTTACTAGACTACATTTCGTAACTATGTCCATCAAAGAACACTAGCAATGGGACGCCCAAAACATACTTGGTATGATTTGTAGGACTCAACGATGGCTCTTTAATTGAACGCCCACATCTAGCGACCCAAAAATATGATGTACATATTTGGCTCTTTGGGAAAATGCAATAGTCTAACTCTGAATGAATTGAGTGTACTACAATGTATTAAAAATTGTACTATGTTAAGAGGATTCCTTAACATGGGCATCAAAAGACAATTCCGACAATTCATGGGTTTTAGGAAGCACGTGAACTTTTATGTTCACGTGCTTCCTTTGGATGGAACCTTGGCTAGTTGCCATTGACACTTCCTACAAAACCAAACAGCTTAAGATTTGGTTCACTTCGTACAGACTCACATAATAAAGCAAAAAAAAAGTGAAAGAATGTTCTGATTTTCTCCTAGGTATTCCAAGGTAGAAACCCCTCATCCTGCATGTGTCTCATACCATTCACTTTTCCCTGCATCTTAGCACATGCGGGCAACCAGCCCAAGCCCGCGCATTTCACTTATATTTGTCTCTTATTTTATTTCAGCTTGAACAGGATTACTTTCGGCTCGCCCAGAAAAAGCCCGAAGGTGTTGCCAGGGCGTTGGCCAGCTTGGCGGCGTCGTGACCGACGTATGAGTTCCTGTTTTGAATAGGTTACTCTTCAAGCTTGTAGGATTCGCGGCGGAAAATGTATTGTTCGCTAAAAAAATAATGATAGACCGACTCGTTACATGTTAGATCTGTTGTTCAATGATTCTCTAGAGGTATCTAGAGAAAGCTATTATATCCCGCAGAGAAAATCATTAACGCCTATAATAGCGTAGCTGGCGTAATAATGAAAAATCTTTCTCCCCACCGGTTTATTTTGTGTAAAAAATACTGTGATGGGTCAAGACTATATGCTCATCTTCGAAGCACCAACCTATTTTTTGCACTAAATAGGTGCGGCCACAAGCTTCGGAAAAAGTTACTGTAAAACAGAATAGAATGTCTAAACACCGTAAAGAATATGATTACCATAGGAAAATCATTTGTGATATTTTTTCCTGTCATCCTGCCTCTGTGATGGCTCTAGGACGAAAAGACTGGCGATTTATTTAAAAATCTTATCTGTGTCGACGTAACACTTTCTGTCGTTAATGGAGCGTTGGCGCATCGCGATCCCGTATAGATGGAAACGCTATGTAGACAGGGCACTATGTTTACGACATTTGACAAAAGTCGTGTGTGAGTGAGATAAGTAAATGGTTGAGGGTGATTTCAGAGAGAAAAAGGTGAACACAGAAAGAAGAAAAAAGGTTAAAAGTTGGCAGAGGAGAGGACTGTTAACCCGGTCTGCTGCTCACCAGACCAGACAGTATACTTCCTGTAGGCACAGGGTAACAACAAAGTAACGGTTTTTGTTGGAAACATCAGACAAACGAGAGGTTTTTAGGTGACATCGATAGGCTCTCCGCACCGAGGTAGGCCCAGTTTTTTTAACTAACATACCCTTTGTGAACGCTGGGAAAGCTTTATCCAATAGGCCAATCTTTTTCATCGTGCTACACGTATTGAATTCTACCTAAATAACGGATGTGTTACTTTGTACGGAAACTTGTTCGGCTTAGCTAATCTTAAGTAACATACGAGACACATGTTTATATTAGACATTGTGTTTTTAGGTGAAAAATCTGCCACAGACAGAACTATTATAAAAGTGCGTCATTTATCACTCGACGAACTCCGTTCAGAGCCGAAAAAAATGCTACCAGAAAACATGCCTTCCTAAGCAGGATTTACCTATCAGAGTTGAGCTGAGGACGCTATCGATATTGTCAATTATAAATTAATTGGCTTTAATCCGCTTATCAAATCAAAAATCGATTTTTTTTTAATTTCAATTAGTGGCCGCATTTCTTAAATTGGAATTGTATATGTACAAACATATCAGAACCACAAGTAGGACACTGAGAACAATCTCAATCTCTTCAGTTTAAACTACATATGTTATAAAGACTGACAAAAAATCCAGAGAATCTTTGAGTGAAGGATAGGCAATTGCAGAGCGACTATGCCTACTAACCAAATCCCCACTATAATCAAGATGTAAACTTGCGTGTATTACAGATAGTTTGAAGTGCCTTGTACAGTTTATGTGCACTGCTGCGTAATAGCCAGTTGAGATTTGAAGTGACGAGAGAAGTTGTGCTCCATTTATGACATCATTTGAAGAACGATAGCGTCGCATTTAGTTTTCAGCCAGCAATGCGTGTCTGGTTGACGCGCGGGTCAACAACAATAACTGGCATGAAGAGAAAGTTGAGGATGTACCGGTTTTTTTAATGCTGCCACCACAGACCACTATGGCCCGCAGCGTTCTTCCACTCTTCTTCCGAACCTATGGGTACGTAGTCTTTATGTGTCGGTACGACCTAGGGTATGGCCATGACTGAAAAATATCCGGGCAAGCAGAGATGGATTAATCAGGTTTATAAGCGTGACTCCGCGAACATACCTAGTAAGTGGAATTTGTGTGATTCTTCGCTATTCTTAGACTATATAGTAAAGGGAAGACAATAGTTATTTATATTGAACTACGCAATGAAGCGTTTGTGGTCTTTTTCTTTTCTAGAAGGACCGGAATGCCATGGCTATGCTTCATAGACCACTTCGTAAACAAACTACTGATTTTCCGTGAAAAGGGGTTCCACTAAGACAAGAAGTTTAGTTCACATCCTCTTACTATACCACAATTAAAGATTTACATTTCCTAATCTAATAATAACACCCTTAGCAGAAACATTGCTGGCAACCAGTTGTAAATGTGAAAGTGTTCTATGCACTTATTATAATTAACTGTATCTGAAACTTAACCGAAAAGTAAGCTGGACTATAAACGTACCCGTAGACTTCTGAGCAGTTTTTCAAATATAAAATATACGATATATATTCCATAGGTAAACATTATAAAGCAATGGCTCCTGCAGATTTCACGATAACGATAACGATAATTTTTTTTTCACTAAGCATGCTATATTCTGTTATTATTATTATTATTATGCAAACAATAATATGTCCATGAATGTTATCACAGAGAAGCTCAAATAATGCTACTCGTACGGTACTTGTACTAATATTCTGCCTCTTTAGCAGAGCAGTGTTAAAGTTAAGCTGGTAAGAATTCAACAACAGACAAGTTAAGCTGAACTTACTGCTGCTAGTCTGCCTACGCGAGCATGCATGGATATCGACATAAACAAGAGCAAATACAAATTTGGTGAAGCTTTTTGCGGAGTTCAATTGGTACTACTACTACCGCCACAACCAGTACTTCATATGCATCGCAAAGTGTCGCGAAACATATGAACTTCGAGGGAAGATGAGTCTTGGTATCTATCTATCTATCTATAGAGCAACGGACAGATAGATCAGCGATCTAACCATGGGATGTTTCCTCTTTTTTGTATTGTTTCGTCAAAGGCTGTTAGACCTTTAGGGATGTGTATGGTCTTATGCGTGTTCTAGGAGTATATCCTTGAATAGTCGCTATCTGGTGCATTACAGATTGGGATATAGAAAGGATGGGTATAGGCGATTGCGTATCTCTTATTTCAGCCCTTGATCGTTTCTGTTGTTGCTGGCCGTTCAGCAAACATGCGTATCTTTGTGGAGGGTAGTATTATCATTCATTATTAGTGGTCGAGACGTGGGAGGTCTTTTGTAGTCATGAAGAACACAGTTACTTCTACCTCTATTCGCAAAGTACTTTTGCGTATGTCTGTTTATCGCCCCAGTGACCGGTTCGCTCATTTCTTTTTCTAAAGCCAATATAATAATTTACAAGTAAAAGCCTATGTCCTATAGAATCTATACAAATGCATCATTTATAGTCAGCCTCTTATCACTGTGTAGTAATTAGGTACTCGTTACCAAACATTTGCTTCGTTGGATGGAAGGCTGATACAGCGATGCCAAGGCCATGCTGTCAGCAGGACAGGCCCACCCTTTCCACTATTCTGACCTTTTCCTGATATAGGCCTGTTGAGGTGGGATATAAATGGCCTCACCAGGGTCCAGATCGGGGAGTTGCTTGCTCGGAGATAAGGGACAACAGCGCTGCATGGTCAAAGCAGTGATGCTTCACCTCGTAGCGCGCTCCGAACGACTGATCACCATCGAAGAATATATCCTTCTCTCTATCGTCTTTTCCATAATGAAGTAAACCACTTAGCTTCAACCGGTTCAATAATACATACTTCAACGGGCCCTACCGACCTCAATCTGCTTGTCCGTTGCATGCAGGGTTAATGTCGGTCCATTTGGTAGTAACCAGCAACTTTGAGGCCCTTCTCCAGCCACGGCTACCGACGTAACTAATCTTGTTTCTAGTTACTGCCGTCACGACATGATAGCGGGTTCTGCTTTTTTTTTACCTTTGATAGCAATAGCAATGACCCGTATCTGGATGTGATATGGACAATATAGAATAGTAAATAACAAGGACTATTAAGATGCTTTCGATGGAGTCACGATTACTCCAGTGCCGAGATCCGACATTATTAGTACTATACCGGAACCTAGTGCAGTAAAAGCTCTTTGTAATAGGATGGATACGTATTCATCTGTTTCTGTTTCACCTATCATTGAGATATATAACGATGTATTCAGTCTTCGCTAAAAATATTACCCTTGAGCTGAAGGGCAATAAAGGGCTGTTCTTAGAACAAAATTGGCATTTTTTGTGGTACAAGAAAGTGAGCTCTTTTTTTTTTTTGGAAAACACGATTGGATCGCAGGTCCTTAGTTTGATCCAAATATAAAACAAGTTTTTTGTAGTAGAGCGAAGGATGTATGATCATTTTAGAACAAACATGTTGTAGAATAAGAAGTTTATGCGTTTAGGAACATCATGCGACTAGGCACTGTCTTCAGAGCTCGATTTGTATATCTTTAAATACTATTGGTATTGTTTATCTATTCGAATATCTAAAGACGTTTAACCAAAAAGCTTAAAGCTTTTCTGCGTTTTGTATATTATCGCTGTTCGGTGTTCGCTGGAAGTGTTAATTGCTAGCTGCGCTGATTACTAAAAGGGAGAAGAAGAAGAAAAAAGACGAGGAAAAGAAACGAAAAAAAAGAAAGGCCGTTGTTGTCTGTGACGCGTTCATACCTAACGCTTTAACAGTGACCCTAACTATCTGCAGTACGAAAAGCCCGTATAATCTTTACTAATATTATTGTCTCACTCTATGTTGGACATGTTGTTGAATTCCAACATACACCTTATGTAATAGCCTCTACTGTAATATTAATATGTAATATTAATATGTTGAAACAAGCGGTTTTATATAAAAATCCAGCTGCGAGATAATTACCTATACAATAATGAAACTTGCCATTACGGTTTTCTCCTCCTTTAATCCCTTCAGATGATTTGTGAATGCACCATACTCCGGATGGATTCACTGCGCTTCTTTGTGAAGAGGCTCCTTTTTTAATTGGAAAATCGATCCTAAGAAAACTGTATATCAGCGTGAGCTAGTCATTCGCTTGTACCAGTCGTCAGGCAATCCGGATATCTCAATACATTACGAGATAATTGAAAAGGACACTGACACAGGATAGAGCGTCAGGTAATAGCCAGAGAAGCGTTAAATTGCTTTCAATCTTTGCCCAAAAGTGACCTTCAGTTAGAATAAAGCGCAGTCCAATTATATGTGTGTAGAGAAATCGTTGTTCGACCAGCGTGCGACCTATTTCATCTATGAAAAGGGTCGAATGGTTCAGATAATGACTTCGGGCAGAAGATCGCGTGGTAAGCACTAAACTCAAGGATCAGGCGCTGGGTTCGAGGTGCCACATGTTCATACCTAATGGTCTTTCGGAACAACGATCAGTATAGTTTAATTGTGTCCCGCATCTCTAACACAACAAACGGGCTGGTTGCTTATTTGCTAAGTGAAGTTCTTTTACTTTGGGAAATAGCACCGATGAAGCAGATATGCTCTTTTTGCGTCTCGGCAGAAGATTTACCTGGAAACTAAGTAGATCCCAATGACCAAATTTCGAAGCTGCCAAAGGCTGAGCTAAAAAAAAGTTTGTCACCCGTGTAGAGTCGCTAGAACAGCGCATCGCATTGCGTATCGTATTAGCAAAGCTGACTTTGTATTAAACTCTTACAACCCTTTCAATGAGGAACTTAGTCGTTCTATGTTAAATCTACATTGCAATCGTTTTAGTTTCACTTGTTTGCTGAGAACAAGGGGCAGGCATACTTGCATCACATAGCACATAATACTTGTCAATATGGTTATTTGAGCAGCTCGACAACACTTGTGCGCGCCTCAGTGGCACAAGGGGGTTAGAAAGTAGACTCCCATGCAAAATATTTTACGTACGATGATGGATAATTTGATACGTCATGAGTAGATGAATCCGCTAATGGCTGCCAAGGTTACAATTGCTATTCTTCAATCCTTGATAGGAAAATGGGTAAACAGAAATCCAACTATCCAAAAGATAGTCTGATGCCGTCTTTAACTAGCGTCTATTTCCACACGAATGCATCCATTCAAAATCCTAGCATAGTGCAGATCTATTCGCCAGCAGTACGTCGCCATCAGTGAACCTCGTACTCGACGCACGGGTTGAGACAAATTTCATTTATGCGATACGCTTGTCGATTCCCTTCGATCAATATGTGGCGGACGTACCTCTGGCAGTAATCGCGATTACTAATTACGAACGAGCACAAGGAAAGAGATATGAAACAACAGCTCGAAAACATCTAAGAAGCTGGGAAAGCAGAGGCGCAATTAAAAGAGACGAATATCTCGTTTCGCCTGTGGGTTCTCGGGGAGATTAGAAGGGGAAGCTTTTGCGTATTGTCTGAAACGCTGACACGTAGAAGAAAAAGACAGGCTGTTCCACTGACCGGACAACGGCTTTTGTCATTGTTTTTCCCTAGTCGAATGCAATCCAGATTTCGCTTGCCCTCTTGACCTCAGTCTGACGGTCAGCGCTCAACCGATCAATTGTCCGATTTAATATTGAATGAGCAAATCAATTATTTGACTGTTCAGGATATCTGAAAATTTCCAACCCACATCAATTAGTTGACAAAAACGCTATGATACGGTAGGGAGGAGGTAAAGCAGTAGCCCCGAAATGTTTGGGGCGTCAACATCATTTGTGGAGCCGAATAGCAAAGTGGGAAGCGGTTTTTTCATCACCCTATGGACATCGCATCATTTGCTGTTTCCGCAGTCTGCTGTTGAACCTGTTTTTTTCCCTTGGCAGGGAAAGGCGACAGAAAGGGTAGAGAAGGAAACTCATAATCATATTCTTATCTCTGTCAGCCACTCTGGCCAAGATTAGGTAACATCAGGCTCAATGTTTGTGCCTGCTATTGAGACATAAACTATTGAGCGAGGTCATAGCATTGATTTGGTTAGTACAAAGCACGAATAGCAAACTCAACCATCGAGTGACAAAGCTATTGTTGAGTCAGGATACCTAATACTAAGATTCGTTGAATGGAAACAGTTATTTCCAAACGCTGCCTTCTCGTAACGAATCGTATTGACATGGATAGAACGCTTGAAACTAGATCTAAAGTACTGTTATCTAATAGAAATATAGCTGTGTGTGTTACTCACTGTGTAGGACTTTAACAGGCTAGCAGAAACTGGTCTAAACTAAATATTTATGTGCAATTTCTATAAAAAATCCTAAAACTCATAATATTGATAATATTAGTCATTGTTAGGTACCATATCCCACAGCATACAAAAGAGGACAGCCCGATATAGGAAGCGCTTTTTCTTTGTCTCATTACAGTTACGTGAAGATGGTTAGGCTACTCACCAGCACATATACGGCCTTTTTTTGCTTGACAGATTCAAGGACATTAACATGGTGCGCCGCCGCCGCCCAGCTTGAAAACACCAGTGACCCAAATGGACATTATGCGTTACATTCTGTAAACTATCGCGCAATGTCCACATTATCGACACGGGTGTATACGTCATCTTCGCATCTGGTGGGTACGTTGTAATCAAAAACTACTTTTAACAGTCACGCATATTTAGCTTCCAAACGCTGACGTCACTTTGCAGCTGGAAAACAGAGCTTTCGTTAAAAAACGCAAAACACGTTACAACTATTTTGTTCATTATCCTCCATGCTCTAAGTGTCAAAAGGTTTTTTCTAGTTCCTAAAAACACTAAACGAAAATAAAGCGAATAAAAATGAAAAAAAAAAACGATAATGCGAAAAACAATGAACGGTTTTGTATTTCTTTGAAACGTAGTTAAGCGAAACGTTTTCCGTTATAGCCCGTTTCCTTCACCTGATACGCTAGTCAACGGCGGCAGTACATAGATTAATAAGGGGTTCATAGACTTTCAAGGTCTTTGTGGCGGGCATTTTGAAATACAGATGATCAAGTTGTTTGGTTTCTGCCGTTTCAATGACTGACTGGCGACCAGTGAAACGATCTTCATTTTTGTTGTGGCAGTTGATTGAAAGACAACGAATAAGCTTAACGCTGCGTATAAACGATATTTAAATTGCTTTTTAAAAGATTCACGCAGATTCATGCAGTCGTATGCATATGAACTACCTGTCTTAGAGGATATCTGTACTTGCTCAAATCTCGATGCACTTTGAAGACCTACAATTGTAAACGGTAGGCCAAAATAAACCAAATTGCCTATTTACACTGGCAGCGGAGATTACTTTTCATCTAGTCGATTTCCTGAGCGAGAGATATTTTAGAGAAACATATTCACTAGTCTTGTCCAATCGTTCGTCTAGTGTCTGCGACATTTTTAAAATTAAAGAACTTATATCATAGGTCCTATAGTTGAAGTTAAGTCGTCCATAAGCTCACTCGGATAGATATCTCAATAAAATCGAATTTATCGAGCTTATTCCATCAGATAGCTCTCCCACACTTAGCTATTATTGTTCAGCATGATGGGGTCCGGCTTTGCTGTTATTGAAGTTGTACTTGACTAAATTTGTTCCTTTTCCCGAACTTTGACGTTGTGACATAAGCGTCGTTGTACGTGTACCTCTACTTTGTAATGTAAGGCAAGCCGAACAATAGACCCTACCAGCATACCCCTGATTATTCAGAAAAGCCTTCATGAAGCTTAGCTTACAACGAGTAAAGACAATTTTATTAAAAGTACGCTTCTCGAATGGCTTTTGATTCAATCAAAATATATATATATATATATATATATATATATATATATAGAAAAATTAACACTTTAATTACCGTTAGCCGTGCTACAACTATCATGTACGAATATTTTGTCTCATATACGTCTTACACCTACTTCTTCGCCCTTCGGACCTTTACGGACAAGTTAGTGACTATGCACTTTTTTACCTCTGGCCCTTGACCTTAACAGATGTCGTTTAGGAAGTTCCATGAGAATAAGGGATCTGTGTCGTTCACGAAATGTTCACAGTCTTCAGCGTGCTTGAGGGATGTGACAAACGTTGTGACAATTTAAGTTGTATCTGGCTAGCACACTCCGTTACATAGTAATTATTGCCATTCAAATACACGTCTTCATGTGTTTTTGAGGACAGCATAAGCTCGAAACGACTAGCTGATGTCTTCCAAAACGAGACTTTTACGTACTTTTTATCTTTCAGATGTTTATTTCTTCATAATATGAGATTTACATTTCTGTTGGGCATGCGACAACTGCACAAACTAAAAATGGGTATCCGGTGCACGAAGCAACGTCATCAATATGGTATCAACAAACGCCCGTCGTGTCCGTTCGAACGATTCCTTGCCAAACCGTTAAGAACCTGCAGCTGTGCTATCGATTCAAGACGACTATTGTTCCATAACTAAATCAACGGCAACCTGCGGGTCGATTTTCGGTCCGAAAGTAGTTTCGTGCCTTACTGAAATTATCCCTTTGTAGGCCTACAGAAGTTACTTGTATAATTATAAAATTTTATGCTGTAACTATGCGATCTACTGCACACACTTCCAATACTCAGACATGCATTAATAGTTTTGTCTGACTGCCAAATATAGCAGGACGCGAGACGTGCACGAAGCAAGGTGTGCGCAACTCAGGTGAACGTGTCAGCGATTCTATGTAAAAACCAATTTCGAACAATGGGCAAAAGATGAAGGTTTCTTTCTTGAAAAGTTTCCTTTTTTTGATGGCAGGATGCATTTATCGCCCCTAGTGACATCCTACGATCATAAGCTAAGCGTTATAAAAGGCATGAATAATTTTGCCCCACAAAGAATGAATGCACAAAATGATTTCTCTCAGTAGACGCCGTTTAATTCCCAATAACTATATAGTAAGATAGAATAATTTGTTTATTTTTTAGCGTCACTTACAGAGCCGTCGGTGGAGTTGATCTACAAATTAGGAGACATGTTCGACTAGTTCTATTTCGCGTACAGGAAGTTCAATTTGCTGATTTAAGGTCAACTAGTGCTTCTGCCATGATCGGCTTCCATCGTACGGCAGAGTTGCCGGCCAAGTCATTTTTAGAATGTTCCAGGGAAAATTGTCACGTGGGAGCATAGTAGTCCTATTGTAGTGAACGGAACCTACCGACGCCGGTGCCTCTTTAATATAGAATGTTCATGTCCGCTAGCCTACAGACAATGATGCAATATTACAGGCAGGAAAAGACAAGTGGGAAAAGAGATAAGGAAAAATATAAATGTGTTTTGTGACTAGCGTGTTGCATCTCTTATCGGATAGACTTCAGTCGTGTTCCGTTCACGTAATACTTTCCGCTTGTATATGCATAATATATATGTAGGCAAATCACATATGATTTGATGGCTATTTACAACATATTCGAATCATGTGTACGTCTGTACAGTTGGCGTTTCCGTTGTACGGTTTTCTGTAGATTTCTGAGTGTAGGAAATAGTGATGCTATAGCTTGCTTGACGTGTAGCGTTGTAACTATTCTGTGAACATCCCCTATTTTTCTACACCGACGTATATACACCATTAGATAGTAAGTAAGAAGTGAACTACGGGCTAAAAAAGCATGCCGCCCGTGAGGTGCACGTACAGGCTCGTAGTCACGCATGTGTCCGTATGAGTCGCCCTGGCACGTGACTGTCTGACAAGACACAAATCGAACAAACTGGCTTGCTTTATCTGGCCTCAAATAAGTGTCATACCCCCTTCTCCCTCCGTCTTTCTGTTTTGCATAGTGATTCTGCCTAATGAGCACAATTCAACTTACGACTTGCTATCATATGAACTTCGCATATGGAGTACTGTGGCGTAATCCTTGTGTAACGTGGCCCGACTTAGCGGCGCCCTATTGCCTGTCTCACATAGCTTAGAAACTAAGGGCAGGAAAATTAAGCAACTCCAATAGAATCGTATTTTAAGACTCTTGGCACCCATTCGGTATTATCTCAGGTCTCTCTCCCTTTTTGTTAATTGTGTCGGAACACCCCTTACTGCCCCAATTGCTTTTGACCGAAAGGACTCATAGTTTAGGGACGTGCGTGTTTTCCGAAATGAGCTTTAGTCGCTCTGACGGCGACGGCGGCGGCGGCGGCCTGCTAAAAAGGCAGTGTACTCTATATAAAGGCGGACCCCCACCCTCAATACAACTGACAAGTTCCGGCATGTCCCTAGCCTGTGAGTTTCTTTTGCAAATTGCGGAGTTCCACTACCAATTGTGTCACTCTCGGCGCTTTTCGCAGCAATGGGATGAAAGCTGAAAACAAAGATTTGTTTCTAGAAAGATGAATTGGCTCCTGCTTAAAGGAGCAACTTCAGCTCCGCCGCTTATGGTTACAGGTTTTGTTTCGGCTACGAACTTTCTCGAGAGCCGAACTAGCTGCTGGGGTCGTTCCAGTTTCAAATATCGGCTTCGACCTGTCCAATCCAGGACTACGTAATCAACGCTGTCGCTATCAAGGGTTCCTGTGTGCTTGATCACGTTATGGTCTCATACATGCATGTGCTTCGTATGGAGCACATTTATTAGCGTTTACTTGACTCGGTCGCTGTGGCCGTTTTACTTCTCAGTAAAATGGCGCGTATATAAACTAGACAAAGCGTAAATACCACTCACCCATGTTGACGCCAATGGTGATACGTGAATAAGCTCTCAGGCACGCAAAGAAGTGCTGTTGTAACACATCGATTTAGCAGTATTTGCTCAATCGTGCTATCTATTCGCGTGCATTCGAGTCTGTTGACTAATAATAATAATAATAGTTAGTACCGGAAGAATGAGGAAAAACGTTTTGATCAATGAAGCAGATGGTGAAGTAGCGTCTGAGCGTGCGCAGTCATCCAAGGTGCCGCATCCTTACCATAACACAACCATACTCACAACTACTGTAATTCCAATATGTGAGAATTTTCGTACTTATATTAACTTCTGCTCACAATTACAGTATGACCGAAGCCGTCAAGATTTCAAATTTAGAACACGAAATATGGTAAAGAGTATAACTAAAAAGCGTCTAAGCAAAGGAAAAATACAAGGACAAGTAGTGCTATCGGGCTTAATTTGATCACTTGACTAATTGTTTCTTAATTTTTTTTTCTAAAATATATATTGCCGTTATGTCATCTGCTAAAAGAGATTTCGCTTTTGACGTTTCGAGACGCAATTCGGACCATTGAAGCTAGGTTTACCCAGGGAATATTTCAGATCGCATCAAACATTTTTATCAAACCTGTGCTTTAAGTAACGGTCATAGTTTTAATTGCACCCCTGTGAATTACAGTCTAATAGAATCAATCTTGAGCGCAATACAGCACCGCCCTCGCAAAATTCTAGGCGCCATTCCCGGATATCGGACTAGGTTTAGAAAAGGTATGAAGTATTTGTTTGTCGCAAACAGAATCTTTACCGAAATCAATCTAAGCTCCACCCATCGCTTCAAATACGAAAAGACAACTAAGTTTCCTTTGGGAAGTGTTAACTACTTTTTATTTGGAGGAGTTTTTTTTTGTGCGAAATTGTATCCATTTATTAT
Organism: Varroa jacobsoni; assembly: GCF_002532875.2. Taxonomy (NCBI): domain Eukaryota; kingdom Metazoa; phylum Arthropoda; class Arachnida; order Mesostigmata; family Varroidae; genus Varroa; species Varroa jacobsoni. Next base: position 21,177 of record NW_019213604.1, on the reverse strand, counting down.
CCGTAAAACATTTTTCAATTACCTTAGAAAATCGCCTTGAGGCTGGCTAATATAATGGAAAAGGCCTTCAGCCGTAAGCTGATGCTTTTAAAAATTGGCTTCACAATCCAAACTGCCCAGCATCTAACGGCCTTGATGAATGTAACACTTGTAGCAAATAGTTCCCTTTCCGCCATCCTTTACGCATTGGTTATTACCACCTCTTCGCTGTGTTTCTGATACGAAATAGGTTTTGGGTTGGTTGTTGAATTGGAAAATCTGAAGAAACCAAAATGTTGAAATTGGCTTCGGATGAAGCCTGTGGAAGCTGGCAACCTGATGCTTTGTTAGCCTGCAACGTTCATGTCAAGAAGGAACCAAGAATATTTATCGTGTTTGCTGTTTATCTCAGTCGTCCTAAAAACATCAATAATGACGTACGGAGCCGGAAAATTAAAAGGGGCTAGTACGTATAACTTCATTGTCGAGCATTTAGGAAATCATGCAATCTTATGAAGTTCAAAAGAGCTACACACACAGCCTGCATTTTTGTATCCAGTTAGAAAGGCGCACATTCTATGAGCTGACATGACTCTAGGACACTTTTGCGAAATCACGTCTAGCCCCTGTCCTCAGCCAGGAAGTTCAAACACATCTAACGGCTTTAAGGCTGAATTTATCCTGTTAATATAATGGTTTATCCTTCAAAATAGACAACCACTATAATGGTTTTGCGTACTTCTGTTTAGTGATCAAAAACAGTTCGATACTGAACAAAGATATATCTAATATCGTGTAAGAATCAAAAATATTGAAGTTGTCGGTCACATCTCAATGCGAACTTCGTGGCTCTAGCTCGATTTTGTACCAAAGTAAGATCCCATTAAAGACATCATATGTCTCTGTCCATTTACGTTAAATTAATATTTCGCATTTGATAACAAGGTTGCGCAGATCTTGGAAGCCGTTACGTAGCAAATTAGGTACGTATTAGCAAGTTACGTAACCGTATTCTAACTCAACGTTATGTCGATTTGAGCATGTTGAGAAGCGGTGCAACTTTTCCAACATGTAGCATTGCTTTGGCAACGCATCCTTAACTTGGCACGAAATTATAAGGGGTTGCGAAATTTTATCTGAACGCGTCTAGTAGCATACGCAACCCTCTATGGCACCATGTTCAGCACTTATCTCTATAGGAATTTTCATTGTTTTTGTAAATGACAAAGGGTTGTACGTTGAGGGGGTGGCGTGGCCTGGGTAATTAATGCACGTCTCTCTGAGTTCATTAACATAGTAACCACCAGTAACAAGCACGCTGCTAATTTAAATCTCAAAATTCGTAAAACTAGCAATGAACGACTAGAAAAGAAAAAAAAAATAGAGAAAAATACAATAATAATTATTACTAACGTTAGTAGCTGATTATATAACTGCAATGCATTTTCACTGCTCTGTTGGAAAAACCGCAGACAAGTCCAATAGGACCCACTCCCACTCCACGCGGCAAATCCTTCACATTATACCTAAAAAAAGTGATTTCGGTAACCTGTTGACATAAAGACCATAAGTAAAAGCACCGAAAAGCAATGAGAACTAAACAGAGAAATATATTTAGAAAGGCGTCACTTTTGAATACGATGTACATGTGAGTAAGCAGGCAACAGCAAGTAGTTTTCATCGTAAAACTAAACCAATATTTTAATTTGAATTTCTGTTATCATAATATTCATGCCAATTTTGAATGCTTCCGGAATAGAAAATACAACCGTGGGTTTGGGTGTGTGACAGAGTCTGTCCTTCTTATAGCCTTACAGGAAATATCCAGAAGAATCTAATCACAGGGTCTGAACGGTCACTCGATATCATTGCCGTGCATCGAGATCAGTCGACTTAGAAACAACATTTCAAGCATATTGCTTGTTCCCTGCGTTGTGTGGCAAGTTTCCCCATCTTGCCAAAATCAAATGCTATTTGCGTTTGCTGTCCTAATTTCGGGCCGCAAAAAAATCTGCGACATGTTACGCTGAAAGCCGCCGCTGACTGCTGCTACCGTTCCACCATCATTTTCCAAGAAAAGGGCCGAGTCACATTTTCGCTTTACAAACCGCGGCACACAGTTACGTTTTGCGAATGAAGCAGTTGTCTGACATTTATTTTTGGACGCTCTGAGCCCCAGATGCGCCAATTTTTTATATTCACACAATAGCTACTTCGATAAAAAAATAAATTTCATCAGAGAAGATGACACTTGCGGAGTGTTGCCGTAATCAACTTATAGTAAGTTTTTACGAAACGCTCCAGAGCTACGCCTCAAGCTACTGCTGATTTTATCTTTCGACAGGCTGAATGCCTTTGTCAGCTCCCGGCCACATGAAGCGAGGAACGAAATCAGCCGGCAACTTCTTACGCACCCCATACTAATACACGAACGTTCCATTGTCCGCGCTGAACAAAAGCGGTTTATTGAAACCACAATCTATCCAACATCCATCTACAGAAATTGCCTAATGAAGCAGGCAACATTGAGACAACATTGTAATAGTTTCGGTATTTTCTTATTTCTCCAGTAACAGCAGCATCTTTCGTGATACAGCTCAGTGATCGTACTGAGTGCACCGTATTACTGGCTATAACGGCGCCACGATAGTTGTTCTATCTTCATTCCTATAGTAAGTAATTCGTCGCGTAGTCCCGCCCCCTTTTTTCAGGTCCTTCGTTTCAAATTGATGTTAATAGTAAAAGCGGCACTAGTATTAACGGTAGCGGTAATGCCGGATGCGTCGACCCCTGAAGAGATCGCGCTGGAGGATCTGTTCAATGAGATCTGGCACAGAAGAAAACGATCCAGCAAGCCTGAGCTAAAGACACAAAGGTGAACCTATAGTTTGAGTTGAAGGATAAGGTAAAATTGAACTATTGAAACTGTTGATAGGGTAAGCGTGCTGATAGTGTGTGGGGTTCCCATGCGCAAGCCTATGTAATACTAAATAAGGCTTGCTCTTGCTCTCTGCATTCTATGAGAGTTAAACTCCCTTATTTTCCTCTCTAACAGGAAACGCCAAGCTACTTCGTTCCAAGCCTCGAACTCGAGGGAGTTTGCCGTTGAAATGACGATTTGTTCCGACGAAGCTGTCACTTTGTACTAGGAAGGTGCAAAACAGGCAATGATTTCTATAGCTGACTAGTTATAGTATTTGGCTTAGTGAGAACATTAGTTGGGGTACGTGCAAAAATAGCTTTGTAAATGGTCACTGGCCAAGCGCTGTTCGTTGCACTAAATAGGATAACATCATGTCTCCCTTCTGGACCTCGCAGACGTCGCGGAAATACATTGGACGACCTGGTAAACGTTTGTTTAAGGGCTTGACCGAAGGGACCAAGGCCAGCCAAATCTGCCGTACGATAGAGGCTGTATGTCAAGAATGGTCGTACTGACTATAAATCGTATAGTCGTACTGACTGTAAATTTAAAATGGACTAACAGCTGTCGGCTACTGAATAATAACAATTATTATTATTATTGTGTAAGTACTGAATATATTAACAGTTCGACGCGATCAATATAGACAACTTCAGGACAGAGCTCAAGTAACTTTGCTAACTGTACTAGATAGAGTTGTTTGTTTTTACAATTCAATTCAAATCAGTTGGGATAGATTAGAATTTTGAATTGGCAGTGTAAATTCGAAATTTTGAATTCGAGTTAACCGAGAATGAGAATTTTTAGGATTACTGATTTCAGGCCGGAGGCATAACCCCGAAAGCGAAAACGCCTTACGTAATAACTTGCATTTTGTAACAACACACAATTAAATTCATATATTTCTGAGTTTTACAAATTAGTAAATACAATAGTCCAACATATGTAAGTTATTTCTGAAAAAAAAATCGCTGTTTCCATCACTAAAGTTTCAAGTAGCAAGGTTAACCAAGGGTAGAATTCATGACCCGTTTGGAACATTATTGATTTTTGTATACTTTTCCTAATTTTATGTTCTTCTTATATAGTCGAAATATTTAGATTTATGTTCTAATCGCGATCTTTGCGTATGTGGAGCAGCGCTACAGTAGACTGTTCCACAAAGTAGATTAACTTTCAATGAGACCGAAAATATCTGTTACAAAAAAAACAAAGCGGCACTAGAAAAATTTCGCAGGATTCGATACGCAGTAAACTAACTGTGAGTCATTCCTCGCTGGGTCTGCCTCCATCAGTCCTAACACTGTTATCACGACAAGCATCAGAATATCCAAGAACGAAAAAAAGGACATCTTCAAGTTTCATTCTCCTATACGAACAAGCAAAACAGATGAAACTGAACAGCTGACAGAACGAAAGGCTTAGGCGGGGTGCGCATAGATAGCCACTGAAAAAGATGCACGTATATATATATGCATAAGTATATATCGCTAAGTTATACGAACGCGTTACGTGCAAAACTGGCTGTAAATATCGTCTAGCCTCTATTCATGTTTTAGAATAGCGCGTGATTTTATATAGGTCTGAGACACTGGTGGTTTAGATCCGTCAGCTCAGATTTATAAAGAGCAATAGTTTTATTTAGTATAGCCTATTCCAAGGTCTACTCTATATATTATGGTGTATGGCGAGCCTCATGTTCTATAGAGATGATGCGATCTGTGTTTTGAAAGCATGTAATTTACTATTGTCAAATAAATTTGATAGTGTTTACCGTCGAGTTTTGATTCTTAAATATCTACATTTAGCAAATGATGGCGCTGGGTGGATCCTCTCGTTCCCGAAGCGTTCGAAAGCGATTTATCAATCATTTTAAAAAGCAGTCAATTCCGAAACGGGTCGGAAATCAGCGGAACAGCAGGCCACCTCTGTGACCGTCAACGGCACTCGCGTCTTGATCATTGCCATCGCTGGAGTCGCGTACGTAACTTTTCGCGTGAGGAAAACTAGATTTACTGTATATTTTATGAACGTTTATGTTGTACGTATAGGATCGTATTTTTGCGCTTCTTTGTTTATATGTGTATAGCTATACACTTGGGGTGTTATTTTTTGTATTCTTGTATAGAAATGGCTAGTATCTTAAGCGTTGTATATTGCCTTGATAATCGTAGTACTTATTATTTTTGCGCACTGTTTGTCCCGGCGATGGTTCGATGAGTTCCGCTGCAAGCAAACTGGCATGGGAACAAAGTTGGACCTTCTGGCGTGATTTTAGCTTATTTTAGAAGTAGGATTAGTTGAAGGCAAAATTGACTGTATTTTTTTTTTTGTTGAAAGTAACACGGACATGGCATATGCATGCGAACTATATGATTGTCAAGTGGCTGAGACGTATGCTTTAGAAAAACATCACATATATATGTATATATCCGTACCTAGTATTAGCTTGGAGTGTTTCCGAAGCGATTCTGGAATGGGCTAAATGGGTATAAGCCCAACGCTTTCCGCTGCTAATATACAGAAAAGATAAGATCCTAAATCAAAGGCTTGTTAACTGTGATCTATAGGGTCCACCACGACTCGGTCCTTTTTCTTATAAGCCGTTTGTTACAGTTACAAATATAGCAAAGAAAAAGAGCCGTACCAGGAATAATATCGCCTGCTCAATTCGGTACTCAAATTTTTTTTAGAGCGACGTCACAAGGCGCAGTTGCGGTACTGAACACGTATAAAAGCCTCGTAATATGCACCACAACGATCAGTGCTTTAACAGGTTTACCTTCGCTGACTGCAAAGGATGATATCTGCCTGATGGCGTGCCATACTGGATTGGAAATAAAGAAGACCAAAGGCCTTTGTTCTTCATCACACGGTCTATTATGCTTATTATAGTTCTAAAACTACGAGCCAAACTACGATTAACTCTAAACTCTAACTTCGGTCATGTAAGAACACGAGTACGAATTCGACCTAAACCTGTTCTGAAAACATTTACAATTCTTCTACACAACAAATCCGAAGTACGCTTCTGAAATAAGGAGCTTTTTTGCCGCCCCTTACTTATTCGTTTCTTGGCCTGGAATTAAATTATTTTGGGTTCTAGCGACGCGCTTCTCCTAGTTGAAGATGTAGAACGTTTTCGCTTTTTAATTTGAGGTTCTCGCATCTGTCTGGTAAACATAATCCTCGATGTTCACCGTGGTGAGTTCTCTTTGCCAACCCCCGTCAGCGAACCATAAACGATAGGCTTCATTGCTTTTATGAGAGGAACTGCATAGAGCTAGCGGAACTGTATAGCAAAGAAGTCTGCTTTTTCTCTTATGCTGAGACACCGTCTTTGAAATGGGTGGTCTTTATCTCGTAGATGACGATTGCTTCCCCTCCTTTTGACTCATTCCCAGCTGTTGTGAGGAGGCCATCAGGCTGCCCATATGCAGTGCTGCTGGGTTTGAGTAGCGCCAAAAGGTACATTCACATAACGACAGCGACGTACATACTAGTGCTAGACGACGTCAAAGGCCTGCGAATAGAGTGCCTCTAGCCGAATCTAGCTCACTGGCCCATCTATCTAAGTCTACTAAAGAGATAGACTTTTCTAGAGAGTACTGGCACAATCCAGCCTACTTCCAATTCGGCTACTATCCTCTTCACAGAGGAAGTGCTCACGAGCCTACTATTATGATAGTCACTCCCTCCCTGTTGAGAAAAATCGTGCCAAGGGGGGATGTGCCAGGGAGGTTGAGAGATGCACAATTTTTCCTAACTTTTCTATTTTTCTCTCGACTTCATTCATTCTTCCAATGCGACAGTATGATTCGGCACGAATAGCGGGTCGCGCAATGAAGTCTGCGCGACTGACAACACGGACGTCGGCGACACTCGAAACAGAGCTAACTTTAGCGTGGTCTCAGTGGCACAGGACATCGGGGTAGAGGGGACTAGGTCTCAGAGAAGAAGGACGAATAGGCGACTGTATCAAAGACAAGCAGGCGAAGATATCCACACACTCTCAGCTACACGGACACATTGGCGCACATGCATCGAGGTGAATTTAGTCTGCAGTATACTCTGGTTGAAGGTCTTTTACTTTCGGCCAGTACGATAAATGAAAGACATCATTGTCTAAACATGCAGTAATGACTGACGTCGGTTGGGACGAACGCGGGTGCGGTGAGTTGCTACATCACAATGATAACACAGCGGCAACTGTTTGAGACCTCTGTTTGTCGATGTAAAAGCTTGGATAGCTTAGCCTTGGTGCGGGTTATTCAGACTGCATCGTCATGCTGGCCGACTTTGCCGGCCTGCTGAAGCTTATGCGCCTACCCGAGAATGGAAAGCGTATATATTGTACATACGTATCACAGAATGAAGGCAGCGACCAGTGAAGGGTGCTGAGTTGCAAAGTAATGTTCCAAGCTACCTAAGGAGGCAAAAGCTGGAAGACCGAAAGGGGGTATTTCGGGGCGCCTGTTGTAAAAGACAGGAGTAGTTCATTAGGCCGCTTTATGCCTTTGTGGATGTGCCAGCATGTCCTGTGTGTGTAAAGTGCTTCATTCTGAACTGTCAGTTAATAGGGAGGGAACTTTTATAAGGGTCCCTTTCATTTTACGCTCTCCAACAGCACCACGTGTTGTGTCTCGTTAGTACGGTATCGACGCATATAGGAACTGTGGAACAATACAGCTCCGATAATAACCATAGTTAGCAGTAGTCGTACTAAGACTAGACGTCCTACGTCGTGCAAAGACGAGACTCATGGGTAGAATGAGGACCTGATTTCGGTTCAAAAGAAATGAAAAATATTTTGAGTATATTGCGTTTGTGAAAAAATAGCCCTACTATTATTTTATAAGAGCTTTATATTACAACGTTTCTGCCGCGACACTTTATGGCGCTGTGTAATGGCTAAAGGTATACATGAAGAAGGTAGTTTCCGTTTTCTTTTATCATTGTTATGTATAGAGGCTAAAGTCTCCTTTGTATTAGTGAAATTTATGCATATAACAAAACATAAAGCAAAACAAAAGAATATGTCGCAATAAATTTTATAGCAGTTCCTTTGAGAGAAGGCCATTTATATAGGGCTAGAATGAAAAAAAATATGATTACTGAACCTGGCCAGCAAGAAGTAACCATTATGGCTAGCCGTAAACTACTTTTCCTTAAATCAGACGCATCTAGAGTCTGGAAAGTTGCAAACGCTAGAAGCCTTTCTACAGTACTTGAGCTCTTTTCGGTCGAAGCCTGTGGTATGGTCTCGTCCAAAAAACGAATGAACCTTCAAACGGTTAAGAGGTTAGGCATGTTACCTCACTAGGCAATGACATTTACAGCTAGCGGTATCACCAGATGTTACCAAAAGTTTCATTCATTGGCATAAAAATGAATGTTTTACCCGTGTTCCGACAAAACTTTATCAAAAGGTACGTTCCCGCAAGAAAATACTGATACACATATCCATTTGCATGCAAAATCACCACAATAATGACGGTTCTTCAGGGCAGTCAGAGAACCCATTCAGGTAAGTTAACAACAGCGCCATCACCACTGAATACAAAATCATTTCTCGTCGTTGCGGTTCATTATTTGATTTATCTAAAAGATCGCAATGGCCTTGTCTAGCAGTACAATGCGTCTAATTACAAAAACGCATAGAAAGTAGCCTGCGACAAGAATCGAGTTAAACGATTGTAAAAAGCGGTTTCTACAGATACTTGCTCTTAAAGGGCATGTCTACTTGTTACGTTGCACTGTCCAGGTGGCTTTATTTTAAATGGCTCTATGTTTTAGTCTTATCGAATACCTGAGCTAGGGTGCGATAGACGAAAATGTTTTCTTATTTGTTTAGACTCGCTTCGTCGCTGGGACCATCGTTATTGGGGTTAGAACGTTGTTACCAAGCAGATCACGGTTCGCTTAAAATGAATCAGCGTTAGGTCTATTCGAGAAAACTGTATGATTTTTTTCTATTGAGAAAGAAAACTCTATTAAACGATTACGATCCTCGCACGTATGCCCAGATATGTATACATACATAAGACAGAGGACGAGGGAAATTTTCGCTGATAAGGACATAATGAGGCATGATTCAGGTTAGCGGCAGGAGAATTATTGAATAATACACCTAGCAGATACCGCATTTGCTATGAAATAAGAGGAGAGACATGAGTCTGCCTTACCACTTGCAAAATATTAGTTAAATATAGTTCCGCCTGCATTTCAACTCTAATTGGTGTTTCTTTTTAATCTCTTTTGCGGAAATTGTGTGTTGTATAACAACCACTTTATGAGCAAAGCTTGTTACCAATCAACCGATGTGGTCAGCGTCTACGACACCATCTTTTTTAGAGGTATACGTTTTTTAAGCTCCTGCATGAACAGATCGAATTGACCGCGCTGATACGTACACCTATAACTCTGACAGAAAATTAGTATACTTCCGATAATTTCTTACCGAGCTACAAACATCTTTGGATCGCTATATTTTTTTTTCGGTAAATGCATACGAAGCACAACATTGGCGGTCTGTCAGTGTCGAAATTTAACCTGAGCTAATAATGAATAGTTGTCTAGTAGCTTCGTAAACTCGAAGGGAACTGTTTGCCATATGCACAAGCAGATCTAACTTGTCGTTCAAGCGAGATTCCGGCTAGCGACATTTGCGTCATGCATAGGAGTTCGTATCTGTTATATCTATCTTCCGTGCCAGCGTCTTGCGTAAGAACCTAAACTTGCCTATCGCTTACTTTGAAATGAAGTGAAGGAAATGTCATCTCGATGCTACCGTCACAAAGGGACAGTATTTTATCCACGGCTATGCATTTTAACTTCTACAGTTGAATTTTACTACTCCGTCGATATCTTAGGTCGGTGCTGTTACAGTCGAACTTTATGATCGCATTGTCCGAACCATAAGTTTACCAACTGGTAAACTTTAGTAAAGTTTACCAGTTGAATAGGCTAGCGGAAAATACGCATGAAAGTAATACAGGTTCATGTGTGAAGTGTCCTTGTCGAGTCCAATATCTTATAAGGTGTGATCAGTTTCACTTAATGATGGTTTCACGTAATCAGATAATGCAGAAACAGTATATGGTCACAGTGATGTCGTTTCGAATAAATCAGTCGGGTACCCGTCAAAGTATCGTGCAGTTAACCTCACAAATTGGCCTCCAGGATCGCTGCTATCGACCCAGGACTGTATATTCATAGCAGTCCTTTCACCTCTGAGGCTGATTTGCACGGTGAGAAACATGTGTCCCACTTTATGTATTAACAAAGCCGACAAGCTGGGAGATTTGCCTAGAAAGCCGAGCCATAAAAGTGCTTAATAGATGTATGCATTTGATTTATTTAATATATTCAAATATTTATATGCACATACTCGCACTAAACTATCGTTATATATATATATATATATGCGTGCATCTATATTTCCGCTTGAAATTATCATTTTACGGCATTATCCCACCCTATCGCACTTCAGGGAAGTACCCTTTTTCAGAGTCTATTTTCTGTAAACACATAAAACACTTACAATAACATCGAATAAGACGAAAAAGAAAATACAACTTTGTATACCACTGTTTATTTAGTTTCAAGCGGTACCTTTATCTTCCTTGTGTAGCCTAGGTTGCCGTTACCAATTTGTTCTATTGAAGAATTTCGGCGTACAGCATCCTGCTGTCATCGCCAGCTAAGTTCATTTGCTTCTCGGTAAGTTCATCCGAATTTCATTCGAGCACCGTCCCTATAATACCTATAGGGGCGATGCAGATGCTTCTAAGGTGACGAAATAAAGAAGCGTGCTAACGAAAACGTCTGCCAGACACGTTTTCCTAGTGTCACAAAGCACCAATAGTGGCAACGTTGGCCCGCTTCGATTTCGATAGAGTCGGTAGGCTACCGAGGGGCATCAAAGTGGGGTAATATATAGCGCCCTTTCTTAGAAGGAACCTAAAGCATTCTGTCTATGTCGGAGTGTCTGCGAAAAAGACCCCATGAAGAAGAAAAAGAACTATTGACCTATTTACATACGTAGCGCCCTCGTACCGTCTTTCCAGTGGCACAGGGCACTCGACATGGGACAGTTAGATGAACCAACGAGTAGGTAGCGAAGCATTTGACAGCGTTGCACGTCTTCCTTCTACCAGTAGTAGTAATAGCAGCAGTAGAAATTCAATGCAAATTGTACAATCGACACAGATGGGCTCTTTTTGATAGACGACATGACACCTACTTAGGACCTACTTTAGTCAAAGCCCTTCTAGTGGGAAGTCACATCTAAAGGCAAGAGCATGAGATCGGCTATGAGCTAAATAGCAATTAGTAATATATATAGCGAATAGTTAGACTTAGGTGGTTGGAAAGATGGTTTATTCGAATTTTAGATGGAAAGGTCAAATGGTTATTTGTTGACACATACGATAGTACAATGGTAATTCTAGGTGGATTTGATAGGGGGAGGCCAAGATTCGAACCCACCCGGCGGTTCGTTTACGTCAATATTCTATTTTCTGATAGTGTATTCAGGTAGACTATTGATGAGTTTAAGCTTTAGATGCTAATGAGCTGTTTGGAACTAACGATAGAGTCCTGTAAAGTTATGTCCTTTTTTAGGTACTTATTTTCATATTTGCTGTCAGCCGACACTACGCCATTCGAATGCTTTAAGATCAATTAGGATAAGGGTTAGAATGTGGGATTTTTACATGGACGGGTATAATTCCATATCATTGATAATGGGCTGTGCGCCATTTAAAGTTTACTTAATAGCTAGCACTGGTAAATGTTGAATTTCTCTTCGTTCCCTAGAAGCCTATTGTTTATCTTTTTGCAAAAAGATTATTTCGGCTATGTATAAGTTTATGTGGATTATGTCTACGTACGAAGACGATTTACCGGACTTGCTATTTGTCACGTAATCATTGGATTTAATGTGCCGTTCAATCATGTATTTTACATATAAGACGCCCTCTATTATATCTACCTCATGTTATTGCAGTCGATTTTGGTGTTACCTACGTGAAAGTGCCTTTAGAGTGACGGTAATATAAATTTTTCAATTTACCAGTACTCGTATATAGCAGACGCTCTCTTTCTATTCACGTAGACGTTTTCAAAATGCTGGTATCAATTAAGAAACGATTCGTCTCCATAACTTCGCCGCTTCTCGTGCGCAGACTTAAATGAAGGCTGTGGAGGTGATCCGCCAGCAGCTATGGTAAAGGAAAAGGTAAATTGCATTGTATCGGACTTCACTGTATGAAGTAACGAAAGATTTCTACCAGATTTGTTTCAATGTACACTGTATATGTGACTAAATTTATGTGCATCTGTAAATACATATACATGTCATCTAAGCTGGGTTAGCAGAAAGTGCAATATGCTCTTATATTTCGCAGTTAATTTCGTTCAATATAGCTCAAGCAGTAATTCTACTTAGCGTTTGATGAGCAGTCAACAAGTACCTGCCGTTTAGGAGGGAAAGTTTTCAGGACTGAGTGTAAGTTATTAGAAAAATCAGCATAGCAGTGGGCATGCGTTGGCTTCGTAATGACGTACGATATTGTCTAAAGTTACGTCTACCACGGAAATACTGCGGCGTGAAAGGGATTTCCTTTCCGGTAGTTCTGCTAAGCTAGATGTTATTGGTTATCATACTGTTTCAAGTGTGGCTACGTACGCTTTGTAGCTACAAATGTAGAAACCTGAATATACATTTCGAGTGAATCTAGAACACATGCTGAATCATTGTGTCCCGAAATTTATCATTATTTATCTACTCTAAAGACGCTAGTCGATATTATAACGGCAACGGTTGTATGTATCTTAAGCAGAAATGAAATTTCTAGCGCCTTAAATATCAGATCGATTATACCATAAGCAACTCAATTATATCTGACTGAGTCCGTGGTAGAGAGATCCGATACCTAACCACTATCAGATTTTTGACAGAGTCGAAGTTACGTGAAGTAGCACGGTTTAGGCAAAGCTAATAACTTTTCACATCAACAGGTCAGGCAAATAGTTTTTAGTAAAAATTCATAAACCGTGTGCAGATTTTTTGTTATGTGCTGAAGATTCTAGTAATTATTTTCAATAAAATCTATAGCTCATGGACGTATAATTACACAAAGGAGCTATAATTTACATACGGAACTTGCTCGGCTGAAGTTAATACTAATACACGTATCCGATGCACTCATTAGGTAATTAAAGCTAGATTCCTCTTTGATAAACAGCCATAATCGTTAACCGCTACCTAACTACGATTTTCCTTCAATAGAAATTTATAACTATCGAAATTTTACTAGACACTAGCGAATTGGGTTACTACTTCGCGTCGTTTAGAACCCTAGTGAAGCCTGAACACACGTACTTCTCTAAGTTAAAGCTAAACAAGAACACATGTCATAACGCAAAACTCAAATAGCGGCCTTCGGCTTCTGAGCAGGTTATCGACATCCCTTGTGTCTGCCTAATACACCGGTAGCCTATAACGGCTTCTTAAACCCCCTGTAGCGGTACGAATTATACGTTTTAGTTATGGACGCTACTGCCAAACCTGCTACCCATCAAACGGAAACAAAACTATTTTGCGACAGCTGGAACATGTAACGGTTCGTTATATGAACACAGACAGACCGTTCGCTGCAACGTTTCGGACACGCTTACAATACCCTGCTATGCGCGTTTGATATTAATTAACGATCCGGCGTAAACCATTGCACAAGATCGCCGTGACCAAAAAATCTGTTCTGGGCTGCTACGACTGAGTGATCTGACCTCTGTCCCCTCCGCCTCACTCGATGCTCTATCTGGTTCACGTGTCGGCCAATTTCTAACGTGCGTTATTAAATACATCGCAGAAATCGACGTTTTAATGTACGTAATGGCCATTATACCGGGAATTATACCGGAACAGGCTTTTATGAGAACGCGAGAAACTTACATGCTGGGCAAAATCATGGCTGGTCATGTTTATCGGGTCCAACGTGAGCGATGAGATGAAACATTTAAACTATACGAAACTGTTTGTTTAGTTGACACCCGGCCTTAGTGGCAATATTTGGTGTGAGGATATATAAACAGATAGCATGGCTTCTTTTCATTGACTTTGCATAACCGATGACTAACATGAATAAAGTGGTAAAAGGATTAACAATTTACCAACTTTTAATACGCTTTTTAAACAGCTGTATTTTATGAACCGTTAAGCGATATGTATGCACATGTCTATGTACGTACTAAGTAGTTAGTATCTGACCCGGCTTGAGTTGAAATCAATCAATCAATTGATAATAATGTAGAAATTTTACATGTCACACAACGACTTTCAATGATATTGAGAACATGTATTTATAATTCGGTGGAAAGCTTTTAAAAAGAGCCGTTTGTCGTCCATCTCAATGAAGATGTTCGGCACCTGTTGAAGCCTAAGCACCGAATTAGGTTATACAGCGTCAGGTTTCTGATCAATCAAAGCAATCAGAATTAGGTTTTCTGTGTCCAGATATATTGTATTTCTAGATCTTAAGGGAAACTTAGCATGTTTTATCTGTAGAAAGTAGTCAATATTGAATAGCAGATACTTCTCGATCGAGGAAAATGCCCTTAATCATAGCTCCTTATTCGTTATTTTTTGCGTAAATGAGTAGTAGTTTGTGAGGGGTGCCTCAGGGAAGAAATAAAAAATTACTGGAAAATACTTGAACTTAAATCGGTTTGTAATTATTTTTTACGCGAATAGCACGATACAACCCCACACTGGTACAGTCTTGCACAATAACCAAATACGCAGTAAATTTTTAATGAGTCACTGCACAGTGAAATTATGTTGTAAATGCAAAATCGTAAAATAAAATCACAAACTTTATTAAAACCTAGCAAGCAAACTTAGACTAAGTTCACACTAACTAATAAATTCGAGGTGGTGCAAACATTCAAAACAGCTGGAGCGTGTCAAGGAGACGGTCTTTACTTCACCTTGTTACATAATCGTATGTTTGGCTCAAGGCTATCCAAATGAGCTATAGGAAGTGAATTAATGAAAAAAAAAATCGAAAGAAAACTTCTTTTCAAGCACTCTACAACAATTACCATAACCATATGAACCATACCATATTTTCGTCCAATAACCGCTTGAAATAGTTTAAGTACTTCAAATGAGAGATATATACCTCTACAATTGTGTCGAAGTCAAAAAAGCGCGGATCAGTATTTCCTCGCGCACATGATCGCGCATAAATAGCCTGAGAGTTAGGGCTTACTAGTTTCCATACTTCTGGCGCATAAAATGAAGCATTTGATGAAGGCGAACTATACGGTAATATCGCTTGACGAGTTCGCATGAGCTTTCATAAAAATTGTTAACGATGGAATACTCATTCACAGATACATCAATATATTGAAATTATATATCGACTCGAACCGCTTTTTTTCTCCGTGTAACAGCGGCCTTGCCCCATTGGGGCATAGCGGTTCTGCCGAGCACTGGTCGAGAATCACAAATGGTTCAAGGCTGTTGTTTTGACATCGTACAATGATTTGCTTCTTGTGTACAGAGTGAAAGTAATGGTGGACTCTTAACTAAAGATTACGTTGCTACGTTCTTCGCAATGACAGACATGATCAGATGACCTAAGAGGGGAACTAGTTTAGATAGTTGGGACGCAGCGGTATGGTCACGAAATGCGAAGAAGTGTATACGAGAGCAGTGTGACCCAGTCAGAAACTTCAAGGGAATATCAGATCCGCAGACGGAATTCTGGCGTGTGAGGGGAAAGAAATGTTCAACGACTACTAGATTTATGATTGTCATAGTTCACCGGACCTAAACAGCTGTCAATTTAACAGGCTAGCTTTCATAGAAAAATAAACTTCTAAACCGATCATAACATCCGAATTGTTGCTCTAAACCATGTATATGCTATGGTCTATCCTGGTATAATGAATATCTTTAGGACAGAGGAAAATGGCACAAAATTTGCAAAATCGATTATTTGTCGTGGAAGCAGGTCACTCCTAAGTTGCCATGCAAACAATGCGACGATAAAGACGTTATACAAACGTAAAGCTCCGCTGAGTTTACGTTACAAATCTCCGTGGCGGACCTAGTTACGTTAGCAGCTTTAGGGATCAGTCTACTCCCATGGTACATTACCAAATTATATGAAAAAATCCGAAAATGGCATAGAGAAACTGCTTAACTTTATTAGTTACTATTAAGTGTATTCATGGCCAACTGAACTCCTTCATCTCTACAAAAGCCTTCATTGATGGCATTACAATACCCCTCCAAATTAGAGAACGCTCCTTTATTTCCCAAGTGTCTTATGTGATCCCTTTTCACTTCCAGTCCCTTTTTCTTACGCCTGTAATTCTAATATTTATATCTTTAAATCTCTATTTGTCCTTCTTTGTTTTTAGGCTCTGGATATCTGTAAGGTGCACCGTTAATGTGAAATTAGTGAATTGCATGTTTACACGGTGACGCCCCGATTCTTCAGTCTTTCCTTACTTCTCTTCTCATCTGAATCGATAAACTTTACTTCATTTCCAAAAATTGATCCACCAGAACCCATTTTTGCACCAAACCTGACTGTATATTTTATCAGCGTATATCTTTCTAGAGTACCGCTCTTGATATGCGCTCGATCTCGGCTAGCAAGGCCCGAACTAACAACTTCCCATGACATCCGAGTTTCTTCCATGGTACCTCAGGATGAACCTCTACAACGAGCTCCCGTTTTCTCTTTGTGACTTGACTCCTCCTTTAACTTAACTATCGAGCCACCCTCTTATTTTTGGCTTAAGCTCTTGAACCAATGCTAACCACATAAATATTAACTATTCTCGATCGGGGTTCTATCGTATCAACGTCAAAGACTTGCTGTATTGACGTCTAATAATAAAATGTGCTTGTAATTGCATAAATAAGGTAGCGTGAGCTAAAATCGGAAGGGAAAATCGTTGTTGATTTTTTTCGGAATTCAAGTTTTGTACCTCTTAATGTTACAGTTAATGTCCAAACATTTTTGGCAGATGGCCGTTTATACTCTAAATGAAAGTTATCTGGATACGACTGCAGATGCCAGGGAGATTTCTACTGCAGCTGTTTTGGAGGGCTGTTGACTGAAAGGAATATATGCTTTACACTTGAATTTTCCTTTACGAGTATTAAATATGAGCCTCAGCCAAAACATTGTAATTTTCTTACAGCTCAGTTAGGAAGTTCCGCCAAAAAATTCTAAGAACATGTAAGATAGTCGAGACTTGCTGTTGGCGTAGGTCTCGAAGTGAGGGGAAGTGTTCTAATCAAGCTTTTAGAAAAAATGTTGCAATAATAATTTCTCGTTGAGCATTCTGATGAGATAGAGTCATTGAACAAGTTATCTCAAATTAACGAATCGAATGGTTGATTAAAAAGTGTAAGTCAGGCCTCAACTATTGTAGAAAAACTATATTTTTTAGTATAACAGTGCGTCCAAATTTTATTAATGAGCAAAAAAAAGGTCCAGTGGTAAGAAAACTAAATAGATTGCGAACTGACAAATGATACTGGAAGCGCACAGTAACTTGATGGGTATTTCAGGCTACACTTCGCGTAAATTGGACTTAAAATAGCTGTGTTCTCTATGGCTGGAGCTTATACACAAAAAAAAGTATGGCAGGCTGCACAGATGAAAAACAGGGAAGGCTTTTGTTTACTAACACGCTAAGCCGGACGCTTGAACTCGTTGACCGAACTTGTAAATTCGGATATAGCAGATCACGCAATTGGAATTTGCGCATCAAGGTACAATTAGGCAAATAGGGAAGGGGCGTCTAGCGGAACTTCAAGTGATAGACTTCGCGAGCAAAATTCAAGGAGCTCTTGACAAGTCGCAGACCCTCGACGATTTGGCAGTTCTTGTCGCGAGGATATTACCCGAAGTCGTGCTCAAACGCTCCAGATTCGCTCGAAAGAACACCCTCAGGGCATGCGTTAATCTGGAGTATGCCTATCGGCAGCGTGGCGATGTTGCAAAACGTTGATACGCCAAAAATTATCAACAACGGATGCGACCGGGATCAGGCCTCCATAAATCCACAGACGTATAATATGAACCTTTGCGTCGAAATGGTGAAAATGAGGCGGCATCACCGATACCAGATTATCTGACGCTTTACACCTTAAGGAAATGAGACGAACTATCGATCCGATAAGCGGTCGAAGCCTGCTGTAAGAATTCTGACTGGCTAATGAAGGCTAATTCGCCTGTCTCCTGGGGCACGAAGCTAATTTCACGGACGAGAAAAATTAGATGAACTCTTGCTAGGTCCAACGACGGCGCTAAATTCATAGGCATAATATGCGAAGGCGGAGATGGGGAATTAGATAACCGTAAGGTAACGAAGCCTGCCATAACAGTAGTACTACGCGACATGGATCCTTATCTAGGTATAAGTAAAATCGAGTCCGGCCTACGAGCGAAATTAGTCTCTCATCGGCACAAAGTTTCGCACAGAAGAATACATAATGAAGAAAAGCTGGGGATGAAAATGGCTCATTAACCTTCCGTAGTCAGTTCACAAGAAACATTTGCCTCAAAAACCTACCAAAAATTATATCAAGAAATTCTAGAGGCAAGTTTGAAGATCAATTTTCTTCTCTTGGCGATTGAATATGCTTCAACGTTGGTTGTTACAGATGGCGGAAGGGCCCCTGCCTTTGCTCAAAACGACCAAGAATTGATTTCACAATCGCGGGCCCGGCTGTCCCCCAGGATTGATGGGATGACGAATGGCCCAGGTGGAGCTGAGTCACAGTGGTTACGAATTTTTGGTCTACGATCGATCGACAAGCGCAACAGCACCCATCGAAGTAAAGAGCACAAATGCTGAAACTCGACCACACCCGTCTCCACGGTGAGATTAACACGGGACGCAGACAAGTTGAGTGGGCCATTGATAAACAACTGCTTGAGGAATACTCGATGCCCGCAAAAAAGTAGCAGCAAAATCGATATAGACAGGACGAAAACGACCAAATTGTCGAGGTCCACTGCAAATCTATTAAACTTTGACAGGTATGCAGATGATATAAGTAAGAAGTAAAAGCGAAGACTGACGTCAGCTCGCAAAAGAATCTGTGCTTAAAATGGTAAAATAAGGTAATCGCAGAGATGGAAGGGGATAAGCTTGGCTTATTCTATTAAATCGATACGAAGAAGCTGAAAAGGACGGTTTCAAGGGGACCTACATGTATGATCGAGGAGGCTATCATGCATTTATTTCTCAGGCAACCGTCAAGAGAACAGATGCTCACTCCAATAAAAAGGGAAGACATTTCGGAAGTCACTATCAAATCGAAACAGCGAGATTGCGTATGGCATCGAATAAGGCACCATGCCCTGACGAAATCTCACCTGAGATCGCAAAAATGTTGATGAAAGTCGGCCTTCACTACTCGAGGAGCTCATATCTACTCTTCAATGACGGCCGGTTAAATTAAAACAAAAAAAAGACAGGTCCATCGGCCTATCGCCCAGTCTATTCTCTGAGCACCACAGCAAAATGAAGACAATGAGCGTAAAGTGTACCCCGAGATTGATCAGGGGCATGGATGCGGATTCTAATTTCGAGCATCGTCACATGGAACAACTAGTCACACAAATAACTTACGTATGACATAAGCCAAATTCTGACCGGCTACGGCCAGTTTTAGGCATATATGATGAAAACAGATGGCTACGTGCGTTGTCTGCGTGAAGAAGAAAATGGGGTTAAGCATGCGATCTTCGCGCAGCAAGACGTGACGTACGGAAACCCATATTAGGCGACCATGACAAAAGACCCTTGGACCTTACAATGGACGATTTATGGAAATTAGTTCAAGTTTGCTAGATGCTTCTTAAGCAAATTTCCCATACCTCCTGAAAAACTGAGACGTACACTTTGTTTCGTGCTTAAGCCGGCCGCCTGAAGAAGCACTTCACAATAATATAAAATACGTAACTAGAAACATTTATTAGAGTGTTACTAATTAGCGTAAATACATCCCGTTCATTGCCCGCAATGCTAGCAAATCTTTGCTGTTTCCACATATAGTAAATAGTGTAAATCAAATAGCATTGTAAAGTTCAAGTTGCATCAGAAATAAGCTCAATATTTAATGGCCGCTAACGCTAAGAACAGGAGATACGTAACCATATTTCTAAGGAAAATAGGCCTTAATTAATATATTTTGGGTAAATCTCATTAATAATCTTATACAATTCACCGAAAAGTCTGCCCAATATTTCGCAGGTCGTCATAGTAGGTATACCGAAATGCTTGCTTGTTTGTTACTGACGAGAAATAATATCATTGAACAAGTTGTTGATATACTATGAAGCATGATGTCTCATGAGACTCAAACAACGCCCTTACAATTTGATCAAACTTACAGTTTATTGATAGACAAACAAAATGAAAAGTTTTCTATTATCTAGCTGATAAGTGGACTTTTGGAACCCAAAACATCCTTTGATGACGAACTATGCTTATGCCTTAATATTGGCTCAGAATATGCTTAATAATAGTATATGCTTAATAATAGAATATGCTTAATTATAATAGATAAATAAGTAAAATGTAAAATGCAAACAGTTCAGAATGATAAAGTCAAGGAAAGTGTCTAATGCGCGATACTACAACTGGTGATCTCTTTCGAATAGTTGTTGATAATTTTAACTTACTCCTCGATTTATCATCATCTATTCCCACTGTTCCTTGTATAACCCGTAGACACTAGCACACAACAAACTGGGAAATAAATTCAATACGCAAAACCATGATAATGTATTTCTCAAGATACTGCACGATAGTGGCAACCTATACGTATACAAGCTAGTTTAGCTAAATCGAAATTCAATCATCCAAAAGTTACATGTTTTCTAAAAAAACCCTTTAGTCTTTTCCCTATCGCGGATTACAATCCCTAAAGAAAACATATTCAGTGGGTGGTGAGCGGGGCAGGTACTTTTGATCTCAACCGATCTGCGTTCAGTTCCTCCGATGAAATTTAGTAACAGCGGCTGTTTTTGTCGATGCCACGACAATTTTTTTCTGAAAAATACCCTTACATGCTAAGGGCTGTCTCTCGCGGTACTAACGCCGCATAGTTAAACAGACTCAAGCGTGTGCGGGTTTTGCGTACATTTGTTCAGCGATACGTTAAAATGGAACGATAGCCTGCGCACAAGCTTTGTGAGCCCTTCAAATCAGTTGCTTTCACTACAAAG
>NW_019213603.1:16179-116895 GCF_002532875.2 Varroa jacobsoni | reverse complement strand
GGTTTTATTTGACCTCGATCTGAGAGTGAACAAAATACGAGAATAGACTATCGGCAACGCCGAAATCAACTTACCGCATTAAGACTGCGATATGTTTCATGATTAGTTGAGCATTCACTAATATATCGCGTAGTAATTTCTGGTAAGGATTTATAAAAAATTTCCTGGGATTTTTGTTCAGAGTTCATCGGGGTTACGGACATCTACAGGTATGATACTGACGCCAGTAATATGACCTAACAAGAGCATATTACATATAGAAGTACAATTTGTTACTAAATGAAGTGAAGCTCGATCTAGTAGGGCACGTATTTTTTTATTTATATAAATGCTTAGTTTGATGAATTCGGGAGGTAATTCATCATTTTGATGAGGTCGCTCTGGCTAATGTATACTAGTAAAGCAGCAGAAAAAAACGGGGCTTGTTCGTTACAATGAAATTTATTTGAAGAAATTGATGTTTATCATTTAATTTAAAAGTGAAGCGCTTGCTAAGTAAGTTAAGGCATTGCCACAAATCAGGTTACGACATTTAGAAAGCCAGCTGTGTAGGTTTTCATTTTCGACGTTCAGCATCGTAACTGCTGTAGCTCGGTGATCTGCAATGAGACCCATGCAAAAAAAAAAAGCGTTCAGAACCTGATGTAATAGCACCTGCTAGCGCAAGGGTAGCGTAGCTTTGTTAGCACGCGATCTGAAACCGTATCAAGTAGTTCATGAATTATTATTTTGTCTAAATGCTATACGCGCTACGCTGTACGCGCTACGCTGTACGCGAATTTAAAGTTTACCTTCGGGTATCTCTACGGACCGACTTCGAACGACTTCTTGTATCCCGCCGTGGTGATCTCGACCGACTTCGGGAGTCCCTTCGTACCCTCCTATCGCGACCTCTCGATGAAGAGCGTGACCGAGATCGCGAATCCCGTCTGTCTTTTAGATTTTGCCTTTTGTTGGTATTAATGTACAATAAATTGGAGTTGACTTATCTAAACATTTCGATAATTCGCAATGATCGTGAAAGTATGTAACATACTTCAGTACAATTAATCTGATTCGTGTACGTCACTATCGATGAGAACAACTACGATATTAACAGTGGTCAGAAGTTACAGCAAAGAAAAAGCTATAACAATAATCGAAATCATCGTTGAGCTTGAGCTGCACCATATACCTCTACTACATAATAGAACTTACTGCTCTCAGATATTCTAGCGTAAGATTCTTCTTTATCAAGACAACGGACGATGAAGGTTTTCCTTCCCAAAGAAAAAAAACGATATTACAAGGATGTCAGCCCGTATAATGACCCATATAATTTATAACGCCCGTCACGTATTTTTACATAAATATTTTACGGCGTACAGATCTTGTTTTGTAAAATTTGCAATTCACTTAATTGGTTCTGCACATTACGAACCAACTTCGTATGTTCAAAGCAAAAACTTTCCAGGAAATACAATAGCTTAGACTATGCCGGGTAATAACTAATCAGCAAACGTCTACATGCGCGTAGAAAAATCGCAGAGACCGTATGGGGGTAATGGACATCAGCTGGTAAACCAATACAAAGTGGCGGAATATCTCTAACTTGCAAGCAGTCCTTTGAATTGTCGTCACCTACCACCACTGGTGTGGGCATCTACGAAGGCTCAACTTAACAGTTTGTTCGGGTAAATTGTAACCTGTTACGTCTCTTGAGCTCATCTTTCCTACTACTGCTGATTTTTACCGCGTCGCCTTTCTACGTCGACAATGTAGAATTGACGTAACTTTACTGTAGACATTGTCCTAAGCCCTAATGGCAAAGGGGCCCCGAAAATTCTACGTGGTAGTTATTGTGGTAGAGTTGACCCCTAAGCAGCGCTGACGCGTACAATTCGCCGTCCACAATTGAGGCGTTACAAGTGAGGTCGTCCCGTTATGTTTCAAGGTCTATCGACCGAAGTACACTGTCGAGCGGCACATTTAGACGAGTTGAACGAATTACGTCATGCATTGCACAAGTGATAAGGAGGAATGGCCAGAAGTTGCAGAAGAACGAGACTGAAGGACTCGAATAGGCTCGTGTTTTCGGAGAAGGTCGAGCGAGCTGTTGTTGTTGTTGTTGTTGTTGTTGTTGTTGTTGTTGTTGTTGTTGCTGCTGCTGTTGTTGTGTTGTTTTTCTGGTTTGGTTAAAAGGACAAAATGTAAGATTAGCATTGCTCGTTTGTCGAGTTCAACAAATTAGCTGTGCTAGAAACTAAATCGCCAACGTATTTATTGAACAGTAGATCGTTGAGCTACATGTTAGCCAATTGTGATTGTGCTGTTTCATTTATAGACGAAAATCTATGTCGTAGATGATAACAATTACTGACCTCCACCATGCTTTGCGATTCGTTCGCCTGCCATGTGACATCTCGACGCGGATGCTATGGCCGTTTAGTTCGCGGCCATCGCATCGTCTGACAGCTTCTTCAGCATCTTCCTCTCGGCTGAAGTGAACGAACGCGAATCCTGGAGGACGTCGAGCGACAAATATTCGCTCAATCTGGGTTAAAAGAGGATTTTAAAACGGAAGAATGAACAAAGATGCCTTACTTTTGTTTACCGTACCGAGTTAAAGTCGATAGTGAGCCACCTACATTGGCTGATCACAGAACACTTTTATAATCAGGCTGGCCAGAAATGCTGGACGATTAGACATAGTAACTGAGGAGGAGTTTTACCACTTACTGGTCCGTATTTATCAAACATCCTCTCAACATCTCGTTCCGTGGCTCCGTAACGCAGTCCGCCCACGTATACTTTTGCCCCTCCATCGTACCCTAACGAACCGCCACGACCCATTCGACCCTGTGTCAGTCACGCTATTTTTATAGCGGCTAAAAAGAAACTCGAAAATTTAAATTAACTTCGTAATTGCCCTGATATTTATTACTGAATATCATAATAAATTGGATAATATATTGGGTACTTACTATTGAATAAAATCGGTGCTTATCAAGCGACGCGTAACATATGTCACCAACCTAAAGTGTTAACCCAGTAATAATAAATTGAAGATCATCGAGTGAACCCACCGTTAGTCATCAGCGTCATTAACCCATTAAACCGTACAGATAAAGTATAGCATTAGCGAGACTTTTCTCCATTAACGTGAGCATAAAATTTCAAGCAGTGTTCTGTTTTTCCCATACGTACTTAGTAACCCGTCACTTCTTATCGGGTTCAAATAATGCAGCACACATTGGAGAATAAAAATTCTAATCAACTTTCACTTTATGGCACCACGGTGAAAAACTAGAACCGCACTACGGTAAGCCATGGGTATTCGACCATCGTTTTGTTCGGGTTTATTCCGAGGTCGTTTTGAAACAGTGCTTACACTTGTAGCACAACAGACAAATTATTTGAACAGTAAACATGCCCGTCTATAAGCTTACCGATGATGATTCCATTACGTTTGCACAAAGATAACTAGCTTGTGCTTAAATGACCTTGAATTTCTTTTGAGAATACTGTAAATGTGCTTGTTCATTCATTGTACAGATTAAACTTCTACCAGTTCGAGAGTAATATCAATACATACTTTTTATACACAACATTTGTTCTGCGTCTGCACACAATAAGATTTAAAATATAGAAAAAGTTGACACTCAGCGATCGAATACCAGTATGACCTCTCGAAGCTATCGGGGAGGGAAAATTGCTGATTCGTTATCTTCCTTCGCTCTCATTTGCCACTTGTATCTAGACATTGCACATGTTGCACAAGCACAGACCAATTACGTGTGCTAACTATTCAACATTTCCTACTTACCAGGGATGTTAAAGCAAAGGCGTAAGACTCGTGGCAACGTCGTTGCTGCCAGGATCCGAATGAAAATCTACATAATTGTTGTTGAAAGACAGCTGACAGGCGACTCGTACACGAATGGCACCAAAATTCGAAAATTGTTATCTTGCGAATTAACAACAGTTAGTGTAGTGCTTGTTATTGGATCATTTTCAGCTAAAACACGGTATCCAAGTGTTAGACTCAGAAATGTATGTTACTCGGAAGACCTCGTCCAAGTCGATTCGAAACCAGGATTCAGGATTAGCTGGAGTTTTTCTAGCACCAAATGTGAAGTGCACGTCCTGAAAACCTACGACCAAATAGTTAAGGACTTGAAGCAGCGAATCAATAAACTGGATTATTGATTGGCTAAGTCGTTTGCAATGGATTGAGACAAGGTTAGTAGAATTCTACAGAGGTTTGATGAGGGCCCTCATCAGTTGCTGTCAACGTCTAATCTGGAAACGTTTTACGAGCTCAAAAAGCATCTCAGTGTTTTAACTTGGTTAACTTTGACCGGATAACGTACCATTAAATTCATGAAAGCGGCTTCTTATAAATTGAGCCCTACACACATAACAGTTGTGAGTATCCTCAACCATAGATAATTACGTTGAAGCGCGTCTATGTTACCCTTATTGCTAGGTTCGATAACCTAGGTTATGGGCTATACAAAGTGCAGATAACAGAGCCCGTCTTGTCTTTCGAACGTCAACGCTCTCAGTTGGCATAGGAGTAACAGGTTAGAAGGAAACTTTTTTTTTTTTTTGATTTACGAATGGCGCCTCAAGGAGGGTAGTTCTACTCGTACGTCACAGAAATCAAACACTTACGTCTAAATTAGTTGGTGGCCAGGTATTTTTCGTTGCGGAATTTTATGTAGACCTAGTCGCAGCCATATTCGACGGTCATACACTTCGACGATTACACCGACGACGGTCTCGCTTTTTCTATCCAATGCGAGAGTTGGTCGAAAATAAACGGCAACAATCGATTTGTGTACTTAACGCCGTAATTATCTTTATTATAAGTGTTTAAATGTTATGCAAGTCGCAAATAGATAGTATGACTACTTGCCCATTAATATAAAAATATAATAGTCTAGTAAATAATATGAGTATCATATACAATATACACCTGTTAATTCATTAACCAGGTACAAATGCTACTAGTAAAGCCCGTGACGGCTTTTAATGGGCCGCCAAGGATAAAAAATAATGAACCAATAACATATTTCGATCACCTAACCTAACCTGGCTTGTCTTGCATGGGTACACAGCATGGCACGATTCTACGTAAGGTTGCACAATATAATAACATCAGAGTTCGCACAATTTTTTCGCGCTTAGGCTAAGCCACCTCTCGGCTGTCCAACTGATTCTTAGGTAGAGACATGACCCTCATGGCTATTAATCCTTCGGTTCAACGTTTCCGTCTTGTTTTCGGTTTGTAAGAGGTTTGTCGTTAGAAATATTTCCATTTAACATAACGAGCGACATGATCTTGACGAGAACTGCCACAAAACGCACCTATTTCATATTACTCATTAGAAATTTACATGGACAAACGAAACCCTATGATATAACGTCAGTGGTCTCACTGGGACTGGAAACTACAACGATATCATTGTCCTGAAGATATTTTCCTTAACAGATACTCCATCACAAAGTTAGCCACATAAATAACTATCTAGAAACTTATAAACAAGACCAACATATACATATAGATGCAATTAACTGTGATATGCTGTACATAGGGTCTATGCGCTGTTTGCACTGTGTGCTACATTTGATGTAACTCCTTTTTGTTTGTTTTGCCTTTCTCGCATACGCAGACGTCGACTGCATCTGCGCTATTCTAGTTAGCACAGCTTTACCATCCTCCGGCGTATAGTGGACTCTTATCTTTAAATGAGCAAGGGCTGCATGTAGAAATCCCGTGTAACCCGCCGGGATAGTAGCTTTGGTATGATTGTTTCGTATGTCCATGCGACGAGTAACCCCGACCTCCTCGATAGTAGCTAGGCTGGTAGCCATATCCGCTAAAGCTGCTTGAATAACCGCCGAAGTTCTCATAGACGGAGCCACGTTCTGTCCCGTGGCCGTAAGCAGAACTGTGTCCGTCCGATCCTCCGCCGCCGACGACATAAGGCACCCCAAAATTGTTTCCTCTATACCCATAGCCTCTGCTACCATATCCACCTCCGTAACCTCCATGTCCGCCTCGGCCTCCGAGGCCGACCACTGCCGTGAGCTTCAGCTTGGTGAGGCCACCGACAACAACGCCGCCCAGAAAAAGCTTCTTCTTCTTCTTCTTAAGAGTTTCCACCGAGCTCAGCAGTAACACGCATAAGACTATTACCGTGAAAAACTTCATTGTGATGAACGTCTTGTAGACGGGAGCGTAGGCACGAAAAAAATCGCAAAGCAAATTACGGCCGCCGCACAAGATAGGATGCAAAGTCAAGCTTCACTGGATTAGGGAATAGAACAGCCTTATCAAACAATCACAAAGTATCACAATATAGAACTTACAGGCTGAGTATTTGGTCTCCGTCTACTTTTTTTACAGAGCCACCACTACCTAGTTTATCTGGCGGTATTCCTGTGATAGGTCCCCGATCTACTGGCTAAGTGATGATTGTCTGGATTGTGTTAGCATATTTATAGTGGCGTAAAAGACAAGAGAAGGAAAAAAGAGGAGCGAAGTGGTTTCATTGCTGTGAACGGCACCGGCGACAACTACAACGACGACCATGGCTCTTATTTGTGGCGTATGTTTAGCCGTGTCAAACAACGCGCACGGAATGTGTCGAGGGATGGAAGGGCAAATTGGGGAATGGTGCCTGACGCGGACACTCCAGCACCAGCGGCTTGCTGGGAACCGCATCAGCATTCGCCCAAGAAAGTACTCTTTGCGTACGATCCTTACATACCAATGGTGCTTACAATGTGGCAGCGACTTTTTCAGCTCTTACAGATGCTGTTACGCCAACTGCTGTGGATGGTGGTGCCTGATGTGGTTGAGGAAGGCGACATCTCATGTCAGACATGATGAGCTGGGAGCAAGGTAAGCAAGCAGACGCATAGTGTTCACTGCTAGCGGTTTGTAAGCAGAAGGGGCTGAGCCAGCAGGGACAGCTAGATTCGCGGCGGAGGGGCCGAGTCTGGAGCCATTCGGTGTGGGGGCGACGTGTGGTACCCTTCGTCGTCGTTGTTGTCGAAGACGCGAAATATAGCTTGCCAGCTGACGAGTGATCAATACAGAGGCACACCCCGTCACATCGCATAACACTACACACAGCAGCTGAAACAGCGGCGGCAGTAGTTGCCGTTGAACGAACGTACACAACGCTGAGTCGGTCGGTTACTTTATCAGGTTGACTTCTTTGTCGATTGTGACTATGCCACAAGGGCGAACGCGGCACACACCTCGTAGGACGACCAAAACTGTCAATGAAACGACTAATTTTGTGACATCGAACGAGACAAACGACTGAAATGTGAGGTTGGCTAATACTCGTAATAGCTATCGCCTAGGTGCCAATGGCCGAATGGCCTAAAAACTTGTAATTAAACGAGGCACAATCATTATCGATTGAGCACGTGTTATAATATAGCCCTTTGTATTCTTGATGCACTATTTCGTTCGATACTTTGTTGGAATCCATATCAAATGACGGTATCCGTCTATAATTCGATTAAAAAGAGAATATGGATTTGTTAAAGAGGGATAGAGAAACAAGTTATAAGCGAATAGTTGTCTCATCTATAATGTGTCCGCCACTTAAAAACACCTTTTATTGCACAACGATTCGTCGAAGCTCGACTAGCGGTTTGCGGTTTTTGCGGTACGAGACATGCTTCTTGGCCGACCCCTAACCTACGTAATGCCTTATAAATTCGGAATCGCTTCGAACTTTACCACGCAAGCCTTAAGGCTCGCAGGTTTGGCCTGGTAGCCACGCAGTCCCCCTGAGACAATCTCAAATATTATTCAACAGAAACTGTGCTGCACTTTCCTCCTCATGGAGGCCACTTTTATATGGAAAATGATACGAATATTTATCCAATTAACGTCTGTAGTTGATATCAGATCTCTATCGAGCACGAGGATTGTCGCGCATTGCTGACGAAGCTAGAAGAGATTGTATTTGATTTATGGAAACGATGCAAGGCTACCAGGGCGAAGAAATCTTGCAATGGCAGTTGCTGCATTGTGATCAGCATTGTACAACTCGTGACAAGTGCAAATGAAACCCTAGTTATTACAATGGGTTTTATTTATAAATTTACTGAGGAAAAAAACGCATATTTGTATGGTACTATGTTTGACCCACCTCCGCTAATGGTTTTTTTAAAGGCGGTAAGCTAACGACAAGATGTCACTTACTTCCTGGCCCGTGTCACTGATTAGTTTTACTGCTATTGGATTAATTTTTCTGCACTAATATTATGTTCGATTGTTGTTATTCTTTTTCGTCTGCTACATTTGTTATAGGACGACTCTTATGTCTGCTTCCTCATTTTCAGTTCGTTCAAGTCACCCCGGTACGAACAACATATTCGCAACATACATACAAGAACATAAATATAATGTAAAGATGCTAAAAAAGAGAAACGCCCTCTAAATTAATAGAGCTGCTGGCTAATATTTAACGAATTAAGTATCGGCAAACTGAGAGACTGGCCGATTTTGTTAAAATACATGCAACTAATTAGTCCTTACACCGACGGAAATCACGTCTTTGTATCCTTAAGGACTTAGGTCCTACTTTATCGCATGAGCAATGTGGTCTTGCTTCCGAAGGGCCTGAACTGAACTCACATTTATGGTTATATGATTTAGCCCACCGTTTTCTGCCTCATGAAGACAATATCTGATAACTAATATTAAAGCTAGAGATGCCATTATCTCACAGTAGAACATAATTTATAATTTGTAAAAAATTTCGGTGAATACAACGCGGCCGCTATCCTGGGTAAGGTAGAAGCCTCTTTACATTTTGTGAGTCATACGACTGCATAATTTGTATAAATATATATATATATACATACATACATACACACAACAAGTACATTTGTTTGCAAACTGTCAAGAGACATCCCCTCCCCCCCCCTCCATTCAGTATAATATTCTTTATCAAGAAGTTATTGTCCTTGAAGCCTCGTGACTGGCTTGGCGACGAGCAGCACTAGCCAAAAAGCTTTCGCAGATATTTATAATTATAATAATATAAACCGCCATTATTTCGTAAAACATGCGGAATTTTTCACAGATTTTACGTGTAAATGGAGGTCCTTCTAAAAGATTTGCCCTGGCTCATATTGAGGTATAAAGATAAAAACGGGGAATAGGCGTCCATTATAACCGCCGCGTCGCTCATGGGTGCCACGTCAGATCTAAACGATCGAGCAACGCCAGCTCTATTCAATAAAATAGAATATGAAGACCACTGGCAGAAAACCCGCCAGCATAACTCTATGCAAAACTAATATATTATTGAACTACAAAAACATATCGATTATGGATTAAGTCAGGTAATCGCAGGTAAACCTCCTTCCGGAGCCATTGGCACTAAGTTGGAACAGCTTTTAGACAACCTAAATTGTTTTGTTTGTAATAACTTACCGTTGTTTATCTTGCAGATAAATAGTGAATTAAAGCAGAGAAAATTCGCCATGTACTGTCAACACAACGATCGTTTAAAATAAGGGATGCACACATTTACAAGCGTTTGCTTGTAATAGGTTCCTAGAAACGTTTGCCTTTTGTAATGGTTAGCATCATTGTGTTCCATTAGACTCGAAACGAGTTCCTCTTATAATTAGGATTGCCTATCGTACTGTCTGCCAATAATATGTGTACAGATCCGACAAAGCACACTTCGTTTATAGTGTGACACCCCACGAAGAACTCGAATCAGACCGTAGCAATCAAATGCTATCCATTTGCTATATTCTTAAGAAGCCGACTGAAACAGAGGAAACGTTTCAAAATCCGAGGTGACTGGTCCGATTTGGCGAGTTGCGTCGCATTAGCAGTGACTTCTTCTCTGTACTTAGAATACTTGTATCTATTATAGGTGTGACAATATTCAGCCATGGCGACAACAAACGCTTCCAATCAACTACATTTTGGTAAGACGATGAAGCTTTCAAAGGTGTCCACAGGCAGATGACTTTCGGACGGGTAAAATCAGAGTTGATTACATGACATGTCGACGAAAACTCCGGCTGGAGACTTTACGTTAAAGTCTCCAGCCGTGCATATCGATACGAAACAGGTCAGTGGTGTTTCCCATATACAAAATGAGAAGTCGCACATTGAGAAATATAACTAGTAATAACCACGTAGGTTTTTTTTGTCGCTCATCCGCCACGCAGAAGAAGGAGAGCCCGTCAGCGAAGCCAAACAATGGAACAGTGGAGACCCTAGTGGAAGCAAAAATAAATTATTGCCATTATGAAGGTCTTCATCCAAAAACAAAAACTGGCCCAATTTATTTAACCTCTCGAGGTGGTCGGAAAAAATCAGGTATATTCAGTCGAATTTGAAAGTGCTTATTTTGATGACACTAAAGTGTTGATTTTCGGATCTAAATAATGAGGTACCCATCTGCAACATCCATGACGCGTACTGATCGTTTTCATGTCCTGTTTTTAGTTAGCCTTTAGAGTGCTTTCAGGTTTTCTTGAAATGGTAATTTCCAGTGGCTATATTTACAACGCCCTTAGTTTGAATCTTTCCAGCATGGTAATAATCGTTACCAAGAGCTCACAGGAGATGACAGCATCAACTAAAGAGAACTAAACTTTCGCTCCTTTTGTAGTAGCAATTTCTTTTGGCCTACACTTGGACACGGATTACAACATTGAACATGAAACGCTCATGTTTCGCCTTCAGCACACTTCACGGGTTTTAACGTAACATATCGAAGGTCGAAAATCGCTGGCCCTATCGTTAGATCTAGTTTCTCAACTCCTACAGAGCCTACTATATCCAGAATTTTGAACAACCTTGCATAAAGGTTGTGAAGTACAATCTATACAATTGGTGTTGTATAGGTTTAGCTTAAAGACGGGAACTTTTACGCTTTTATGCGTGTTCGCTATTTTCTGCAAACGGACACTTACCATAAATTTAACAAAGACTATGTAGTCTTTTAAAATGTCGAGCATTCAGGTAGATAGGTAGTTGACTCTTATCATTCGCAATTCAAATCCCAAATATGGTCAGCATAAACTGCTTTGAATGATTTAAGCTCATAAATCCACCTATTTTTAACGTTACGAATAAATGTACTAAACAATGTAACCCAGCTACAGAGATTTCTGAGAAAAGTTAACTATTGGAGAAGGCATATTTATTTTACATCTCTACCAAGATGAGGTTTCTTTATAAAGGCACTTTTATTGATGTTCACCAAAAATACGGTATATACATACAAAATCCGTATTTAAGATGTTTTCCGTGCGTTGTCAAAAACTATTAAGACGGCAAAAAAAAAAATAAGTACTTTTACAACTCTGTAGTTTTTCACATATTGTACAATTATGTCAACTGTATTTATTCCTTAAAGCCATCTTTAATAACCTTGAAAGGATTTAAACAATCGAAGGTACACTTTGTGCGACAAGGCGTTTACGACGTTCAGTCTGCAACTTTTTCCGCCATTTTTCCTGGCGTCGTTCAGGTTCGTCGTATAGCTGAAACTCAGAAAAAACAGTAATTAGCTAAAAGCATATTAATTGAGCTCCTTTACATAATTTTAAGAACCGAATCTTGTAAGTGTAAAGAATTCCGCTTAATTCCGTGCACATATCTGCATCCTAATAATTCGTTTATAGAATAAATCACGCGTGGGGCTCAAAACTGTCATAAGTGTTAGAGCAGCACTTGCGATGCTTTGCAATACGCAAATGGATGATAGGTAGTTTTTTTTGCCAGAGTTGATGGCAGCCACTGATTAATGACGTCTTGATCGAATTTATCGGGAAAATGCACATTTTCATGAAGTAGAAGATCTGGCGTGTCCTTATAATCAGTAAGCTTCGGAGGTTTTTTGGCCTGTGCCGCTAGAAACTCTTCTAGTGAAGTAGTGCCGAACATCGCAGAGACGTGTGCGTCTCCGGCGCTGCCAATGCCCTGAAATGTCAGCAAAATTACAAAGTTACTATTGTTGTTCTCGATCATAACGAAATTGGCAATGTTTCATCTAATCTATTCGTAATACTCTATCCAATTGTTTAGCCTTTTGCTGCAGGCTATTTGCAGTTTATTAGAGATACATTTAATTGGTAGCGATTACTGTGGATGTCCGAATAATTTCGAAATTAACGTTGTTTGAAATTGTTACAATAAAGTTTCATAAGGAGGTTCTGAGTCAGCTATCACTCGATGGTTGTTGTCGTTGTTCGGCAAGCTGTGTTAATGAAAACTGGCCGTGAACAATCATAAACGAGGTCGTAGGATAAGAAATTTTCAGCGGGAAATTTCAAATTCGGCCCCAACCTCATCTGCTTTCGTCGGCTGCTGGCTTCGTTTGGAGAGAAAATTTTGCTGGCTGAAACCTGCGTTATTGATACTTTCGATAGCTCGTAAACGCTCTGCTTCATTTTGCACGGTCGGTAGTTCCACTACAAATGCGTCGCGAGAACACTCCTAGAAAATGTCAAACGAGTGAAAAGATTTGTTAAAAATCATGCTTCCTACCCATACCTGATCGATTAATCAAGTTTGTTACTTATTCATCTGAAGTCGTTCCCACCGACTTGTATCATTGCTTATCGCATATTTACCTCTATCAAATACCAGCAATCGGCTTAAAAAATCTTTTAATTGAGTCTCGTCTCGTATTTACCTTCATATCTATATACTCTCGGCGATCATCACGCTTTCTCGTGTCTCGCTTCCTCGAATCAGCGCTACCACTACTAGAACGGCTACGCCGCCTCCTAAAATTTACGCCATATGTAAACAATATACATATAATGGTTAAAAAGTGCACAATCTGTAAACCTGAATGTAATATAGTTACAATGTGGAACCTTTATTTTTGCCTTCAAGTCAAACGCAGTTCTTTCATTTCGGTGGCACGATAATCGCTTTTTAACACTTGCGAGCCGCTAATCACTAATAAGTTTAGCCGCAGCTATTTTCATTTTAATGTAACCTAGAGCTATCATTTCCTCACTACGTATCTATAACATTTGAGTGGCGCAAAAACCTAGTTCTCAGTAAACCCCTATAACTTTTTTTATCAGTACCGTGAACGGCAATACTTAACATACGCATCTGTAAGAAGTAACCAGACGCGCAGTCTATGTAACACATCTAATAACCACTATGGTTCTGACAAAATGAAGAGGTAAAAAAGGCATAAATACAGTGTTTGTGATGCAATCACAAAAAAAAAGCTCTATTTGTATTGTTTTACGTCCACTATCGCACAGCAGCAGCAGCAGCAATAGGGGGATTCGCCTAGACCTGGTTATGAACTGTCGGCAGTTTTTGGCCGTCAACAAATCGCTCCAATCATCGTTCAATACTCTAGCTGTATAGCTCGATTGAACAGCGACACATATAGCCGATGGCAAATATCGCCGGACGGTTAGTGATGTGATGATTGTAACGAAGACAATATTTACATGCTGTTTCTTACCTCCTCCCCCCCCCCCCCCATCCCAAGCTTCACCGTCGTTTGACTGCTGCTGCTTTTCTTGTTACCTTTTCTTTAACTTTTCGTTTCATCGCTTCGCGCTGTTTCCTTCATTCTTGTTCGCCTCCATTTTACTTCTCCTATACCACCTACTGGTAGCCGTACACGAAATAGGTTTCGTATTTATTCCTGCCCTCTCCCACCAACGCCTGTCCATTCTCATCGGCCGCAGCGTCCTTAACAGATTCTACAGGTTTGCTCGATGAATAATTAACGAATGATGACGTTCGCGTATTGACATTTTTGTCTATCTTTTGTCTGTACATCAGGCTACTTTCGACAACGGGTTTTTCCTGCTGTACAATTTCACCTTTCCTTCCCACGGCTTACGCTTCACGGTCTCCTGCGTCGTTGGTGTTCAAACTAGCTCTTAAAGATGGTATACTCACTAACATTTTCGTACAAGCCCTTATGCCTTGTTAGTCGATAAGTCAAAATAAGACAGGTTATAGAATAAGGTGCGAGTTGCATTGAAAACTGCCTGCCATTTGTTATTAGCCTCTTTTTTTTCTTTTTCTTCTTATCTATTAGCTTCTTTTTTCTGCTTTTTGGGCTAATTTTCGAATCTTAAGGAGCACAACTGATATCTAAACTATATCAAATTATATTCGATCACACAAACTAGATTCTGATTTTAGTTTCAGTCATCATCTCAGATGCATCTTCTGTGTATGTATATATATATATATATATATATATATATATATATATATGTCATGTAACAGTGATAACACTTTACGGTACCGATATTCATGAGACAAATGAGAAAAGAAGCTACTAAGAAAAAAACTTAATAGAAATAACAACAGAAGTTAGTAATGTTGTAAAATCAAAATATGCCAAATAATTCACTACTAATATTATCATTTATTTCACTGGTTATACCTTTGTTCTAGAACTGTGATTAATTCATAATTCGCATCGAGAAAATAGAACGTTACTTGAAACGTTTACGTAAATTCATAACGCCAACACTCACATCCAAGAATATAAATCAGGCTGTTGGCCTAAAAACCTGAAGATAGATCGCAGAAGAAGCGAAACAATGTTTTCGTTTGGCAAGATACTGTTCATATTACAAGCTTCGTGTTTGTCCTATCCAGTAATGTCCTGTAATGGCACAAACCATAACAATGTTGTACAGGAACTGTATGTTAACCGTGAATTAAGAGGCAAATGTAGGTTCATATGTATATAGTATAATATCATGTTTGCATAAGCGTATAGCAATGCAACACGAATTTTTCTAAGAAGAAAAGCGTTTCGAGCCCATCAAAGTTTTTTCCTTCAATTTTTCAGTCAATCAGGATAGTAATATGACGCAGGAGTCAACGCGTATGGTACAAAAAGAGAAACTTGCGAAATTTAATGAAACAAAAAGCGCAGACCTTGTTTTTATCTCTTTTCAAGGTCTGACAGAAGACACGATAAGCCGAACCCAAAGTCAGGCTTAAACGTTGACATAGTCTGGAAAGATTCTTACAAGACAAGTATATTTGATATGCTCAACACACGGAGGTTTTTGCGTTCATCGGCTTTTTTTTTTGATTTCAGAATATGACAGCCTGGGCTATATAGAAGCACGAACAAAAAAACATATCCGAGGACAATTCGAGCTTGCGTCAGCTATTTTGTTTACAATGCGGCGCTTATTGCATCATGAATGAATCAACTTCGCACGACATAGCGGTCGAGGAAAAAATATTCCAGTAAACTTATAAATATCACAGGCGACATTTTATGAACATAACATTGCATAGCTCTAAAACGTTTGTAACTAACGTATATAAGAAAGACTAGAGATCTCAAGATAAGACATACAGACAGCCTGCTCAAACGCATTAATATGCATCCGGACAAAGAGAAAGTTCTACCAAACCCTACAGTACCCTCAGCGGAGGTAGTCAGAAGAGGTTTGACATACGTAAGAGTTTTTTTTAAATTGACTCACAGCAGGAGACAAGTACTATCTCACATTTGTGCATCGTCGACGCGTTTCAAAACAACAAGTGCCCCAGTTTAACCTTTTATGGCATCCGCTTGTTACGTGCTTAACTTTTCATTTGCTCACTATATAAACAACAAGATAAAAATATTTATGACATACTAAAAATGCACGGCTTACGTGACCTAACAGGACACGAGAACAACAGAACCTTGAGGGACAACGAGAAGGCGATGCGCCTACCTTGGGGAGCGCGTGCGTCGTCGTTTTATGTCTCTCTTGTTAGATCGTTCTCGTCGATCCCTCGAGCCACTTCGTCGTTTTGATCTACTCCGACTGCGACGATTCCTATAATAAAAGGAAAACGCAGAAAATACTATTTGGATACTAATAAGTCTATAGCTTGGGTATATTGATACAGTACGTAAACAGCGCTACGAAGTTTGTATCCACCTGTTGTTTAGCAATACACAGAACAGGTGCCCATATGTATGTGCTGATGGCATTATATGAGCAACGTATGAAATTCATTACGTACTTTTCTCGTGAACGATCTCTCGATTTATTTCGCCGCCGTGAAGTCGAGCGAGACCTTCTGCGCCGACGTCGTTCCCGTGAGTCGTCGGAAGAGCTCGATGAGGAACTGCTGTGAATCAGTTAATAAAATATAACAATATCATCTGATTTACTTTTTTGATGTTACACAAAATAGTTAAGTCCACTAATAATACAGCTAAACATAAGCTCGTGAATTTCAAATCAGAAAAATAAAATGAAGATAAGTATTGAAGCAGGTGCTATATACACGCACGAATTATAGCATAGAGACTTCGGAAGATTTTTGTCATACACTACTATTAGCTTAAAACCCCAATACGGCTACCTCGTTTCATGCCGGAAACTAGTCGCCTGAGGCAGTGCTTAATGATAGTACCGAACGTAAAACGCAAAACATTTCTAGAGTAGCTTAACAGATGCGTTTCCCGTATAGAAACTCTCAGTTCTTTTTTGCTTCTACGATCACTGTTGTGCCTGAAAATTTTTGGCTATGTCCAATTGTTGTTGCTGAATAATAAAATTAATTACATCAATTGCACTAATGTATCATAAAATGTCGATTTTTTTAAGTTAATAACTGCTACTGCCATGGTCTCAAATAGAAGCCTTTATTGACAAAATTGAGACTAAGCATCTATGTGAAGCTTTAAAATTGGAACATAAAGCTCTTTATACATATTACTATTCAGAAACACGAGACTTCTAAATTTCAATCTTTGTTGTACCGTAAAAAGCTGGCTAAAAAGGCTTTTTGTAGCAAATTTAAACCCCATTATATTTCAGTCATAGCATATTCTCTAAACGCTTATAATAGGAATTCATTTGCTTTTACTGACATTTGCCATGAATGGAATAAGATGGAGTAGTTTTGGTAACGATGCTTAAAAGAACTAAGACTAAAAGACCGTAAGGTATTAGTTTTAATCTATCGAATGGAGACGGACCTTGCTGATGAAGAGCTAGAACTCCTGTAACGTTTCCTTCGGCAAGAGCGATGGTAGTCGTCCGAATCAGTTGAACGAGCCATTACTTTTTTTAGGAGAGATGAACATTTACGGCACGCAATACAGAACTTTATATAGTCACAATAGGTTCATGCTTTAAAATAGTTTTTTTTCATTCACGCACCCTTCATTCCGATCAAAAAGCTCGGGACTGATTTCGATTGTTACTCGGAATCTGTTTATCTATTTCCAAAGGACTTGTTACTCAGAATTTAGACTAGTAAGGACCGTCTTCGAAATCTAGCCGCTTTGTTTACAATGCAGTGAGGGCGACGGCTGAAGGAAAGGGAAACCACGAGCGAAACGCAGAAGCTAGCAAGAGGATAACTAAAAAATAGATTGACATTACGGTGAATATGCTTTTAGAAAAAAAAATGGCTATCCGTTTTGTATCCGTATTGTAAAGTCACTTGACGAAAAATAACAATAATGAACAATAGTGAAAGAAATATATTATGACAAAATCCCATTAAATGATCTACTTGTTAGATTTTTTTCAAAACAGGCGAGTGATGTGAAGCAGATGATATCTCATTTAAATTAACATTTCATAACGATACAACGACTAGGTGAATGCAAAGTTATGTACTAACGATAAAAGCTGGAGAAAAACGTGAGTGGTACTGATATCACATTGCCACCGGGTGGCAATCCTGGAGTGAGATCTCCAAACCATCAAGTCATCAACAAACATCACGGGGCTGGGAGAACGTGGTCAGCTGTGACACGAAAGCGTCGATCAAACAGTACCAGAGCCACAGCTGGTTATCGACAATATATGAATTTTTCCAACATTTACTACTTGAAAAACTACTTTCGTGCGTGGCGTTTCGTGAATCGTATACAAGATGGGTGGGCTTAAAGTTGTCGTGTGTGAGGACCTTTGGAAGGTTTGTACCAATAAAATGCGCCGTAAGTTATTTGAATGCAGTTACTCACAGAAAGCTTGAAGGTGGCTAATGCCAGCAAGCGGTAGATTAGTGCACGAGAATGACGTGCTTACTACTTGCATGACAGCTACTCAAAACCGCTCTTTCAAATCGTGTACATAAAGCAAGCAAAAAAACGTATGTTGTCTTCGCGACGAAGCGTTATATAATGTCTTATGCTATGATGTTTTTACCATCACGAATCAGTAGTCGTTGCTTTAAACGATGGATCGTTTTACAGTTTCCGCTACCTCAACTATTGCGGCTCTATTTTTCTACCATGCGAATTCTAAGCGCAGAGTCGTAATTCTCATTTAGCATTATCTCGAAAACATTGCGGGACTATAAATGTTGCGCCAGCCCTCTGTAAGAACGCTTTTCTGTGTCGCTATTGTAAAAAGTTCTTACATTGAAAAATAATAGTTTTTCTTATGAGTTAAAAGTATTAAGTACGTTTTTGTTATCTTATAACAAATTATTATTATTATTACATTATTCTTTTCTATTTGTTTATATATGTATATATATTTATTTAGACAATTAATTATATCAAAAGGGTAGTTTCAGTTGAGTGTAAACAAGGTAGAAATCTGACCTCATGGCATTTAGCAGTCAACTTCAATTTGATTACCAAAGCAATGTTTTTTTTATAAGTTGGAGTGTTATTTTGAAAAGTTTTTTTTGAGTCATATACAGGCAAAATACTAAAATTGTTAAGGAATTATAATGATGTGGTTTCCCATTCGACAGATAGCAGCCCTTACACTAGTTCCTATAAGCAACGCTATTTTTTAGTGGGCTTAATTATCCATTACTCTGCATACATTAGGAATAGTTCCGCGGCCTGGCATTACGGTTTAGTATATTGCATGTCTGCAACATGAGTATTCATTTTCCAGAGAATCCAAGGTTGCAAAGACGTATTCCGCACATTATATGGCTTCGTCGCTCAAGATGGTGTACATAACCTAACAGGTTGCACACTTTTGCGGGAATCATTCCCTTATGGACATCCAGCGCTCGGAGTATTTGCCAGTGATCCGGAAGCTGACGCGCACAGCCTAATATCCAACTGCGAAAAAAGGCTACAATGCATTCGAGAGGTCAGCTCTTTAGCTATGTTAGACCATTATTTTTAATTGCATTTAAAGGGACAGCTTAAAACAATAGGCTCACGTATAGTATTAGGCAAGGCGATTAATAAGGCGTCGTTCGTTTGAACACCAAGGATCAGGGTCTTTGCACTAACAAATACAATCGCATTGCCCTGCAGGCGTTAGATGCTCTGGATTTGCCAAACCTGGTGCTTTTAACGACTAAGGCCAATGGTTCGCCATCAGCTCGGCTGGTCGCCAAGGATGCCTTATACGAAGAGACGGCCATTTGTGAGCTCGCAGACCTCAGTTCAACACAAGGAGTTGTACTCAGAACGCGACTGAGTGTACCATTAAGTGTCGAATACACTGGAGCTGAGGGTAACAGAGAAAAATCAAAGTCCTTCTACTCGTTACGACAATCTATTCAAGTATCGATGTTTGGAAACAACAAAAACAGATGACTTTGAATATTTAAAATCGCCATACGATGTTGATACAACTA
This sequence comes from Varroa jacobsoni, assembly GCF_002532875.2. Taxonomy (NCBI): domain Eukaryota; kingdom Metazoa; phylum Arthropoda; class Arachnida; order Mesostigmata; family Varroidae; genus Varroa; species Varroa jacobsoni. Next base: position 97,316 of record NW_019213603.1, on the reverse strand, counting down.
AAACTCGTATTAAAGAAAACACCATTGTCGTAAGTTACTTAACATATGAAAATACGTTTGTTTAAACAGGTCAACGTATTCCTCTAGTTATGAAAAGGTGCGCTCGCCGTGCATCCTTTGTAGGTTGTGCTATTATGTGTTCACAGTGTCTATACATATCTGCCTCTCTAATACCCATCAGGCCAATTTCGTGGTGATGTAAAACACGCGATAAGCACCTCGTGCCGATGGCTTGCCCCATCATGTGTAACGTTCGAGTTACGCGAACAATTTATGAAAGGTCAGGAGCAAGTGACGCTCGGGGAATTCTTGCGGAAGGTCCTGGGAAGAAAGTCTGAACCCGATGGCATGGTATGTGAAATATGGCATACATTATTGCTTACAGAAAATTACATCAGCAGTGTTTGAAAAAAGGGTACTTACTGCATGCAAGTTAGAAATTCTCAAGAAGTTCCTCTTGTTTGAAATAGTGTAGTTGGTAGTACTGTGTTACAAATCTAATTTTAGCTGTAGGAGAATCTTCGTGTCTATTCTGTCTGTATTAATTTTGTCCGTTTTCGTCAACAAGAATTAGATTTTCGCTAGATTTCGTAAATTTTGCTAGTTTTTATGGTAATATAAAATAGTTTTCGTGACTTCATCTTCAAACATGTAATATATCGATTTTTAATATATGCCACTTTTTCCAAATGCTCAGGATAAGCAGGAAGTAAATACGATTCGCTTACTAAGCGGCGAAAAAGTTGTGTCAAGCTGTGGTTGTCCTCATACGCCCATAATCGACGTGCAGCGCCGCCGTTCGCAACGCTTCGAGTTCCATCTTAATCTCGACGTAATCTCGTTCACTGTGTATAGTTTATCCGTGGAACACGTTACCACTTTACTTACTAGAAGTCTTCACCAACAGGTTAGACCAGTAGCTGGATAAGAAACTGCGTTTTTTTTTACTTACGTATGTTTTTAGCGGTTCTGTTTACTGTTTATTTATTATATTATAGCGATTCTGTTTATGTGTTCTGGGCTATTAAATTTCGATGATAAGCTGCTGATAGTCACCATAGCTATAACATTTATAACAAAAGACTAGGAGGCAGCAGTCAGCTGATTATTTTTTTCCACAACTTTTGTCCCATTTATAAATTGCTCCGCAGGCGTTCTCAAGCATCGAGGCAATTTGCAGCTCTGTCGTCTATGGTAACCAGCTGATTCCACCGACCCCGATGCATTTTCAAGCGGGAGGTGCCCGATCATTTGCTACGGTACTATTTCCCGCTAATCGCGTCCTGCCTGCATGCAGGCTAGCGCTCCACGCGGATCTTCTACTTTCAAATGATAAGGGACCATTGTTCTCGTTAGGACAACATATTTATTTCGCAAAGGACTCACCAATCTATAGCAAGTTACTCGTAAATCCGCACGCGAAAGTCAAGCCTCCGGCGCGCGCCGATCGTGTAGCAATTGTTCGCGGGAACTACCTATATTTTCATTATATGCAAGAGAAGTTTGACGACAGCGGCTGGGGTTGTGCGTACCGATCACTACAGACGCTTTCCTCATGGTTCCTTCTGCAGGGTTACACCGATGTGAAAATACCGAACCACAAAAAAATTCAGGTAAGTTGACCTCGTATATCTATTGCATTGTGTCATTAGCTAGGCACTGGCGTGACAATTTTTCTGCACTATTTTCTAAACGGTAGATTAACTGATAGAAACCATGCCCTTTATGTAAACATAGGAAACGCTAGTTGAAATCGGCGATAAGGAGAGCAGTTTTATTGGGTCAAAACAATGGATTGGCTCTCAGGAGGTGTCCTTCGTCCTTAACCAACTTATGAAAATCGACAGCAAGATTATTAGTGTCCCATCAGGCTCCGAGTTGCCATTTAAAGCTCAGAATCTCATTACACACTTTGAGACTCACGGGACGCCTGTAATGATTGGTGAGTTTACCAACGTCAATTTCAAAAGATGCGCCATTTCATTTTTAGTGGTTTCTTTTAAATAGGAATTTACTACAAATAGAATTATTGCTTTGTGTAACTTTTCTCTAAACTTCTTTACCTAAAAAGCATGGGTCAGGTTTCTCCATCGAAAATTACAAGCTACAACAGCTAGCCCTAAAATACAGGTGATGCAGTACGTTTGCCTTTAGTCGTTATATGGTAACGCTTAATAAGAAAAGCAGTGCAAATATTATGACACGGGTCGGATCTCATAGATTCGGGACGTGTACCACCTTGGATCATCTGCTAAATATTTGCACGTTTTCATTTTTACGAATCCAAATTAAATATGACTCTAACACGAATCCGTTAACAAACGTGCACAGGTGGGGGCCAGCTGGCTCATACGATTTTAGGAGTTGCAGTCAACAGTGAAACAGAAGAAACGCATTTTCTGATCCTCGACCCTCACTATACAGGCACAGAGGACATGCATACCATCACCGCAAAGGCAAGTATAACGTACAGCTGTTTACGGTACAGGTATTACTAATATTTATTCCAGACTCCAGCGTCTCTAAGCAAAGTATCGATATCGTTATACAAACCATCTTAATTTTCTAAATGTCTTCAAAAAGATGAAAATAGTCTTCTACTCAAGCTAATTAGTCCATCTAGTCGTATGCAATTTTTAGTAACCAAAGGAGATTTCTGATACAGCTTGACAATTCAGTCTGTCAATTTCATTGATCTACAATCGTAAAAGCGATACAGAACACTGATGGTACATATTTTCTACTCCTTAGTATCCTTAGGTAACAAAAAAAAGACCTCGAATAGTTTATTCATGTCTCAACTATCCAAAACGCTAGAAGCTAAGCAAATGAAGTTTTCTTATAGCTGTATATATTCCTGTTTAAAAATAATCGGTTAACTATCATTCAAGCGGAATTTTATTTCGGAATACATATTATAAAGACGCAATCCAGTTAGACGTGACTTTGTCATCACTCGACATCACAGATTGTATTAGAAAACCTCTAACAACAGAATTTTTCAGGGATGGTGTAGCTGGAAACCGTCGACATTTTGGGACAAGGCTTCATTTTATAATATGTGTCTTCCTCAAGTTTCCCGATATACACTTTGATAATATATTAGCAAAAATCTAGTTTATATAATAAAGTTGTTAAATCTGCAATGCTCTCTTCCGTTAGTGATACAGTGTTCAACAATTGATAATAATGCATATTCAAACACATTATATGCAAATGTCGTTTGCCACAACCAGAAAAATCGGTGATTAGCGACGGTAAATGTGGTACGCATGCTCCTACACACGATACTACATTGATCAGTGTTCATCATCATCCAGCTGGGCACCAATTTACTTCTGATTGATCCTGTGGAAATCGCACATTATCAGCATAAATAAGCGAGCCCACTGGCCACATTCTATTTTTACAATACCGCTACTAACTGCTTACTTGGTCGCCACGGCCGCATGCATGTTCGTACCAAGACCGCAAACTACATTGAAGAATTAGCTATTTAAAACTTTTCTTTTATTCTCGTTCCAAAGGAACAGATAAAAATTGTAATAAAATAAAGCCCACCGAGTCCTCTTCATAGAACACCTGTTTGAAAGTGGTCTCGCTTCTGCTTAGCGGAGGAGGTTACCTGCCATATAAGAAACAAACGTTTGTTGCTGCAGTCCTTTTGTGAACAAATGGCTGTTGGCTAAGTCTGTTCGAGTCCAAAAAATTATACGGCTTAAAGTTGAAACGTCGCCTGGGGCGCTTTTAATGGTGAGATTTGCTTCAAAGAACCTCGGCCTCATACACATTTTAAAAAGATATAACTGACTTCGTATGTATATAAGCTGTCAAGAACACTGTCGGATAGGTCACCAATCGAATCATTGTTAGTTCGATAACTGTTAATTGACATGTTATGGTGCTGCATAAACCGTTCATCATAAATTTGAACTTAGGCCTCTACAGGTTGGAGGAAGTAAAGTGAAAACGGAAAGGACTTGCTTATATGGCCTAAGTAGGGCTATGGAAAAAAATTCATTCCCAGCAAAGCTTCTTATAATAGGTCACAGTCGCAACACACTATGTAGTTTCAAAAATCAATTACATGCCGACGGTAGCTTATAACATATTAATAACAAAAGAACATCTAAGTCACCATTAAATTTTCCCTTACTGGTCAAATCTGCGAATTTGATTCATATGCTTGCTTACCAAAACTGATGTATAAATGTTTTCGAACTTTCGGAACTATTCCTTGAACTCGCTAAAAAAATACAGTTTTGTTAAATTGTGTTCTACTGAAAATTTCATACAGTACTTCCATAGAGATGCCCAAAACTTTCTCATACATAATTGTCACCTATAATAATAACCATAAAACGCAACTCACGATATGTTTGCAACGTGAAAACTGATTTAATTTAAGCAGATGTCATGATAAATATTGCTTAGCTTTCGGTTTTTATAATAAATACCAACCTTATTATTATAAAATAAGTTGTAAAATCTGTTCAGGGAGGTAATGTGGGCTTGTTTTTCGTGCAGGGATAAAATGGGTCGCTCAAATATCCCTGCCAGCCGCTTCAGAGATGCCACTGGTCAACCTAAAACTTGACTGCCAATAATAAAAGAATCTGACCTAACTGACGCTATGTGACGTGTGTTGTTTTTTTGCATCCTGCAGTGATAAAAATCGCGAATGCTTGCAAATAGAATGTTAAATTATGTTTTCGAATAAAACTCTGCTTAAATATATGTATACCCACATATGTAAATGAAGCATTAGCGGCACTAATACAGCTCATCGTCGTAAAAGCTTTCACGCAGTGGTCCTGGTACTTGCTCTCGATGGTGAATCTTATACTTGTCTTCAAACAAGGTACATATGATTCTGCGGAAATCAAGGGATAACATGATTGTCTTTAGGTTTTCTACCGTGAACCACTCCCCTTCATAAAACACCTCTTCAAAGGCATTATCATCCCGTTCGCCCGGCGGAAGTACTTTAACTTGTACCTGGTAAAATGCCAAACAAAAGCTCAACGTTAATACAGTGAATCTAATTGATCTCTTCCGATATCACCAATATTGCTCAATGCGAGTATATGTGCAGGGAAGGTTGCTTGGTAAAAATCGATTTGTAAAGGCTGACACATGCAACGGAAACAAATAGCGCCCAAGGCACTTCTGGTCATGAGCCATAACGAGAGGATTAACCTTCGATGCAATATAAGAGGACTCCTGCAAGCTAAGTTTTCATAGCGATAGAATAGGTAGCATAGAATTGGTGATAAGCGCACGTCGTGAGACTTAGATATACCCAAATGTTTTTTTTGATGAAGTGCATAAAACCGATTATCGTTAGGAAGGTTACCTGGTTGCACGCGCTGTATTCCTGCAGGATTTCCGTGAACTCTTCTAGGTTTCCTTGGGTATACCTGACGTACTTTTCGTCCAGCTCTGAATTACTTAGTGGTAAAAGGAAAACGCCGCTCACGATCTGTGCGCGAGAAAAAAACAAACCAATCGACCTGATAATACGAAATTAATAAATACACTGTGCTTACGATTGTTTAGCATAACATTGACAGAACCCTTGGTTATTAATAATATGATCTCATATTTTTACCTTCCGATACAAAACGTGAAAACAACTAAAAACATTTTTTCAATTTTGTGTGACTTGTTAGTAACAACAACTTGCAAATAATTATGCGTAAAAACTGGAATTTTTGTCCTAGTGTCCACATTTCCATTCATCGAGAAGAATTGTTAATTGTTGCGTAGTCCTATTCCAAACCTTCATAAAATACAGACATGAAAAGAATATACCTTTTTGGGCACATGGAAAAAACATTTTGCCTAACACAGATTGTCTTTAAATGAATCCAGGAAGAAGAAGACTAACTTTTTGTTGAATGTAAGAGACTTTTCGTAGTTCTAGCCAAACTGTAGTGAAACTGACGTGTTTACCTAGATGACGTGTAAACTTAGCTCGATTGTTCAGAACTTCCTACTCTAATCGTTATGCCATATCTGAACCAAGTTTTGCTTCTGGAACACAACAAAATACCTTGCTATGAAGGACTGATCTTCTCTCGATGAGCGGTTTAAACGAGCCTTGAATAGCTGCCTTCACCAGAACGTTACACAACAGTGACTTCAAAGACATCTCTATGAAACGATGTCTATTCAAATCATTGGAGTGGAACCCTGATTGGGTATTCTCTCCGTCCAGTATTACTTCCCTATAAAAGTTAGCATATATGCACCAACAATTAAATCAGACGTATTGCTGCCTTATAGTAAAGCTGCAAGGGTTGTGGCGTAGCATATTAATCAGTTCTTTTTATGGAAACGCGAGTGAGTTCTTATGCCTCAGCAGATATTATTTAGTCTTTCTTAAACTTTTTCAATTATTTTCTTTACTGCAAAGTTAACTGAAGTTTTTATCAAGAGGTCTAGCAGATGAGCACCTCAAAATGAGATTAATCACTCAGCTACTTTATGTTTTAAATAGAAAATAGCAAGAGAAACTGGTTAGCGATGTTGGCATATCTCTTAGTAAGAAAAAACTTAGCGAGTGATTTTTAAACCTACTACAAAATCGCCTAAGTAATGGCAGTTGAGCCAATTTGTACATATTTGTACTAATGTATAATACTCTTCGAGTGCTGATATTTTAATGTCTGGTTCATCATATTAATGAGCTTGAACCTTGGAAGTCAAGAACCTACCTGAGAATACATGATAGCAGCTGCGCAGAAACATGCGGATTGTTTAGAAATTGGTTCAAGCTTTCAAGCTGACGTTCATGCGAATCCGTTTTTTTCGCAAGCCAAAGATGATCCCAAGCTTGCATAAATGCCTTATGCACTAACTCTGTCAGCAAATCTTCAACTAAGTCTTTATCGTCACGTTTCAAGACTATCAGATTCAAGTGTTTCTTGACCCACCTACGTTTATTAGACACAGCACATGAATTTATAAATGTTAAAATTTCGTTTTTCGCGTGTATTCAGAAGGAACCTTTAATTGTTTATCTGAAGACCTCAAAGCAATGCATCTCATCTAAAACAAGACAGAGAGTACTTTCGAAACAACTTAAAAACTTCAATGCGGCAAAGTATGTGTCAATTTTTTTTATATAAACTATTTTTATTTCAATTTGAAATAACGACCCCAGAATTTTTATTAGGCTATAACATGAACTTTCACCATTTTTGCTAGCTGCATCCCTTCACTGTTGGCTGATAGACAACTGTTCTACGCAGTTGGGAAGCTTCGTTTAGTCTTCATCCCGTAACAATTTTGTTCTGATTAAAAACGTTCGACTTTAGTGAGTTTAGGCCTCAAAGACAATAAAAAAATTAATTCTTCTTTGATACTAACGTTTCTTGTCTATGCAAAAAGCTGAGAAAACAAGTTAAAAATGAAATTTCACGAATGGCAATTGAACAATATTTAATTTTAAATGAGACAACTAGAAAACTTACCTTCCGATTAGTAACATAACTTGCTCTTCTATTCGTAGTTGCAAATCGAATAAGCTATCTGTATCCTTTCTGTTCTTCAAAAAGTATTTTTGAACGAAGTCGTCGGTATATATCGATGCCTAATGTAGTGTGAAAACGGATTAGCGTTTTGTTTTTATTATTTTATTTGTTGTTGGGTTTCTTAATTTGTTAAATTTGTTTAGATTGAATTATAAAATGTTAATATAAACCGTAATGATACGCCTGTATAACGGGAACTATTTTCTCCTTTTGTAATTTGTAAAACAATAAAACATTTCTAGATATTAACTATCAACATATTTGCCAGCAGGAAATCTCTTAGGGCTACAAGCAAAGGACTGCTCTCGTCATAAATTAAGATTTTAACGAAAATGAGTAGCTACGTTGCAAGTTGTAAGAAAGCATTGTTCGTCTATAAAGGACCCAAAATTTCGAAGAACTGGAGAAGCCTCCTGGCATTATTATTTTTATTATTATAATCACACTATTAACTGAAATTAAATTAAAATAGATAACGAAACCAACAGGTGTTAAGTTTACGCTAGCAAGCAACATTAGCATCTGGTTTGGCAACAGCCACGGCAACCCGTAGCCCCCATCATCCAGCTTCTCGATGGCCTGCGCAAAATAGGCAGACATCTTGGCCGCACATTCCATTTTCGTCAAGCGCATTTTCGAGCGACTGAATCGCTCCTCTATGATTGACGACAGGTGCCGCATATAACAGCGCATCGTTGACTCGAGTCGTGCAACTCGGCTGGGCGGGCACCTTGACTCAGGAAGTGTAAATATTATTCCTGATTAAACAAAAAAAACATATAATATAAGTTAAAGGCAAAAAACGGTAGTGGGCTTAAAATCGACTGTCCTAACAGAGTGGTTGAAAATTTGCTAGACCGAGTCTACGTATAGAACACAGTTACTAATACACTATTGGTTCAAAAGAGTATAGAGAGCTTTGGCTTTCTACTAATTACGCATGTCTCAATCGTGTAGATATCATTCCCTCCGGAGAAAGTTATGCCGGATCCAATGCAAATGTGCTGTCCTTGCATTTTTTAGTCGTCTGTTAGCTGTGTTCTTGAAGGTACTTACTTCTCGAGCCTTAGGAATCTGAGCAAAAATGAGCTATTGCTTCGCATTCGATGGGTACCTATCGAGATTTGAAACTTCTTGAGTTACCCTAAATCGACACTCCATAACACTGAAAATGGGCATTTCAGCAGCAACCTACGACTGCAGAAAAGTAGAAGCGGACTTCACTACAGCAAACGAAGAATCTACAACAAGTGACAGATAGTTAAGACTTGGAAAACTAACTGATTATAAGTGCATTTTGCCAATTTTTTTTGTTTCTATAAAATCTTTGGGGAAAAAAGGATGAGTAGAGCTATCTTGTTATGGATGTCTTGTCACGAAGACCACAGGTTTACTTCATATGCCATAAGAGTCAGATGCTCTCTGAAACTAAGAAACTTGTTTGCTTTTTAGCTTCCTCAAGAATGAGGAATTTTTTTTGTTTTTTTTTTATAAAAAAAAAATATTTTTTTACGATATGTTGGAGGGTCGAAAATGACTTGGAAATGGCTTACGTCACGTAATATGAGTCATGTTGGGTCAGTGTTGGCCAATCAAAAAAAATCAACTGCTAATTTTTATGTTCTAAGTGTGGTACCCTAAGATAGAAAAAAACAAATGTATCACTAAAAAAATAAATGTGCACGTACTATGAACTGCTGGCTGTATAGACGTAAATAGAATGATAATTCTAGAATATGGAAAAATATGCTGAAACGCCAGTTTTTGTTTTTATATACAGTCTCAGAAACAAAAGGTAAGAAAAAGTAAAATATTCAAGTAAGTTACGACGTATAACTTGGATGTCTGATAAAATATCGACATTTTTTTAAACTAAAATTGAAGCAAATACTTTTTAAATTTTAAAACAGTATTAATAAAAAAAAACTATATGCCACACGAATTAATGATCTTTGCTATTTTTTTTTTATAACACCTTATTTTCACCAGTGTAGAATTTCTATAGTTCGACAGTAAAACTCCGAATCAGTCATTTTGCCGGGCGGCACCAGTAATTCACAATGCACAATCTCGTTCCAATCCCATTAAACCCATAACACCGCTTTTTTTGGCGTCAATTTTTGCCACAGATTTTTGTCACTTGTTTTCCCACATTGCTGCGTATCTGTTTACCGTGTTCTCACTAATGATCAACCCCTTGAGAAGTGGCTTGATTTCGTTGTATTTCTGCAGATTTTCGAAAATGGATCAATTGAGTCATTTTGGACTCATTTGTGTGGTATTTAGACAGCGAACTTTTTGTCGCCAGTTTTACTTGAGTGATTGAAAACGTGACGGCCATCTACGTCGGTATAGTTTAATTTTCGCAATACGTCTATCATCAAGTGCTTTAAGACTCTGAGGAGCACCTTTTACATCGAAATTTCCCGTTTCTTCTGATAACGCATTCTGACAATAACAGCACAAATGTTTTTATAGGCCTGCGCAGCATTTTTGTGTCTTTCGTAATAAAATTGTAAAGTAGAGCATGTTTCTGCAGAAATTTTACTCATCTTCAAGACTTTCTATCTGAAGTCTGAATGAAGTTATTCGAACGATTTTAATACCTCTACTATTGTGTTGTCTCAGCTTTCAGGCAGTACCAACGACGATGCGGCTCATATTTCCTGAACTATTTAATTAAAGCCATCTGGTTATAAAAAGCGTAAATATTTCTCCACAATCCAATAGATATGTTAATTTCACTTCATTAGAAACATATAACTTTTTTTGTGAGCAAGGGTAATGGATATTAAACAACGCAAATAAATCTTGGTACTCACTAGCAATAGCAATTTCAAGTAATTACCATGTGCAAAATCTAACTAATTCAATAAATCTAAAAAATAATATCCGACAATCAATTGAATCACATGTTGAACACAGAGTGTATATAATATTTTCGACAGTATTGATTAACTCTACTAATTAATAATGTCCTCTGAATAAAAGAATGTCTGCCAAATACTGTAGCCTACGCCATTAAGTATTAAGTAAACAACCGTCAAAAAAAGTTTGCTGCGGCAAAAAGGCGGAATAATTGATTTAGGAACCATTGTCGCCTATTTTCGCCACTGTATTAGGTGATAGTTTTTCACCTAAGAACAAACAAGCTAGAAACAAATTGCATTGAACATACCTGTACGAACTTCTTCTGTGGTAAGCCCGTACATGGCTTCGAGGGCTCTGAGGCGTTTCGTATACATAGCCATGGTTTTGGCAGCTTCCTTGTGGAACTCTTCATTCGACTCGAGCTCACTGAGTAGCGCATTTTGTCCTGTTCTGAGATTATCTATTTCCAGCTTACAAAAACCTTTACTCGTTAAACCTTGAATATCTATCAGACGCAGTTGTCTACAGCATGCCCCTAAGGCTTTGTCGGAGCAATAACTTCCCTTGTCCGACATTCTTTGAAGAAAATCGGGGTATGTAGTCAACTCTATAAGCGGCTCCGGTTCACCACCAGTACCCCAAAAGAACTTTTCAAACTGATCTCGAATCGCGCGTACTTTTGCGCATGCGTTAGAGTTCGCGCCAGTTGGAAGACGGTCCGAGAGGGCACAAAAAACCTCGGCTATGTTATTTGCTACCACGAACTTGAGGCAATCAAAATAATGGCTTAGGAGACTTTTGTCTTCACAAGGAAGTGTATTAACTTCAAGGGTAGTCTTGAGTTCATTAGTGTTTTGTTTAAATAGGAAATCTTCGTTTGCAATAAGAATGACGTCAGATTCACCTGGAAAATCATCATTAGAACAGAAATGTTTCAACGGGGGCGTGCTTCCCTTTGCTGAAAATACCACACAATCAGTCAGGTGCTGCAGTTTGTCGGTCTCTGGGTTAGTTTCGACGGCTTTAAATACACGAATCTCAGATGGGTGCATAGCATCTTTGCGAGCCACCATAACTTTGCAACCTGACAGAGACTTTGTTTCGTTACCGATATTCCCTATTCGAACGTAAATTTGTCCTTCCTCGAGAACTCCGTATTCATCTACGACCGGCATCAATCGGAACGTTCCTGGAATATTTAATTTCAGCTCCTTCAAATTGCGAATCCGCTTTAACTGATTGCATTTGAGGGTTTGTCGAAACAACACGTCGTTCCGTACGTCATAGTGAAATAACTCCGCCATTTTGGCTCCTGTGCGAGATAACAATTTGTCGATTTCAGAGGCCAATTCAGGCGGCTCACTGAGAAATGAAGCGGCAGACTCAGCAAATGTATTCGACACCAACGCTTCAAATTTACCGATGCTGATTTCAGGGCAATGTCCATCTTGTTTACTGCTCAGGGTCGACAAAAGTACCTTGTCAAATAGTGCTGGCTCACAGTTGGCAGTAGATACAATGTAGATAATATTGCTGTCGCAATTTAGAATGCGTTGTGACGTACGGTAAATAATTTGGAGACCTTCTAGCTCTGGATCGAGAACAATAATTCCAGTATATCTCCCATGAACAACCTTTAAAGCTGCTGTTTTTTGCAACTTTCCAACTCTGCAAATATAGTCGAGAGATTTCGACGAAATGCGTCCATAGCCGCGTTTGAAGTCCGGCTCTGCCGTGGAAGCATCTTCCTTAACCAAAATCTGATCTATATTTACCTCGCAAATAAAGTCAGTAAGTAGTGCATTCACTGATTTCATCCGTTCGGTAAGAGTACCGCAAATACCGAGTCGCTTATACAATTCTTTAAGATTGTCGTTTTTGTCGCTCTCGTACATCCAAAAACAATGTTCGCTGAATTGCTCTCTTGAAGCGCCAAGAAAAGTATACTTCTTTTTTCCAATTTTTAGACCCTTCTGAATTTTTACCTTGAGTGAGTTTTCAATGAGTTCCTCTGTCTCATACCTCGCTGTTGTTTGGATTTTAGTGAAGTTATCATCACGAAGATCAACCAACAATACGCGACTAAGGTCACACTGACGTAGTAAAGGGCTTGCCCGGACAATCGTCGGAGGTTCAAAAATGATTTTGCTCGGACAAACTGTAGCCTTTTTAACTAAACATAGTTCCATGGGTAATAAGTTTTGTGTTATTCCACTATGTTGGCCGCTCTGATTGGCCTGGCAGTTTCGTCTAAACGTATCCTCAATAGCCGTCTTGAGATCTATAATAAAGCCCTTTTTCGCTTCGTAGTAGATTTCGTAAAGTGAATCGAAAAATGCAGCCTTATTTTTTTTGGCAAAACTCTCAAACGTACCTTGAATATCTTTTCGGATGTTCTTTAAGTGAATTTGAATAGATAGTTCTGGTGCTATGCTCTGAATGCACTGGATTGCATATTGTAGCTCGTCTGAGAGCTTCTCTTTAGGAAGTGGCTGAATATTTTCTTTTCGAATTTCGACACACTTGACGTTTGCAAACACCATTGGAGCACCGGAAGCACGAAATAGCGAATAAATAGCTTCTGCTTCCTGCGTCCCTTTATGCTGAAGTTTGATTTTAAATACTCTGTTTTCCCCAACGTGGTTGCATCGAGTAGATGTGCCTAGCGTTCCGAAGCTGACCTGCCGAGTCCACAGCCCTTCGAAAAAATTCTCGTATGCATCTTCTCCTACTGAATTCCACCTAAACGCCAATACGCTCGATACGTGTAGGTACAATTCCATGGGTTCCCGTTTGTTATTGCAATCATAAAATGTGTCTTTGTGTCTCAATTTGCGACAGGTGACGATTTTTTTAATGTCAGCGTAGCGCACTAAAAGTTTATACACAGGTGGAAATTTACTAGTAGACCCTCTGATATCGTCTCTGAAGTAGATTTCCAGGTTGCCACGGTCGTGATAAAAGCTGGCTTGAATTCTCCGTAACCTAGCCTGCCAGTCCTTTGTTGGCACACTTGTGAAGCGCTCTATGAAAATGTCCAAATCACTCCAATGGCCGAGAGCAAAATGATCAACCTCCAGATATTTATGGTCTAACTCGACGATATCTTGAATCTCGTCCAGTAAGGTTTCTCCGCTCACATAGCCATTTGGTTTGAAGTGCTTGCAGAAGCGGTCCACCGCGTACAAAAACGTTTCGATATTCTGTTCGCAATCGAAAGTACACGTATATAACCACCTGTAATCAGTCGAATTGGATTACTGTTCTATGGTAATTGAGTTACAGAACAGGAAAATTAATAGCTATGGGTGTGATTTTTAGGGACACAGAGCTGGGTCAGATAGCACTATACTAATAGAAACTCTCTTTTTTTTTCGCACAACAATATTAATATATATCCTGATTTCAATTTAACCGATTTTGAATTTTTATCTTTTTTTCCCTGTCCTCTTTTGAATCCCATATATATGTATATATATAAACAAGCGTATGCCTCGCTTTATTTTGAGGTGCTTGCTCTATCACTACTGTGTTTAGTCTTAAATAAATTAACAATCGCCCTTTTGAGTGAATAGCCCTCATTAAACATATTTAAATGCTCTATATAGAATAAGTATAACTTACGTTTCTGGTGTATCTTGTTTGTACTTCTAAGTCGGATTGGATAAAACACATTAATCGAATAGTGTTATCTCCTTTTAACTTTATTATGACATAGATATGGTTTTCTAAGTTTTGGCACAGAATCAGTAAAACGAATATAGTAGTGTTAGTATCTTATTTTAACTATTTTTCGGAAATCGGGTATGTATTTCACGTGGTGAACCTTGTTATGTCGAAACGGGAGTTTTTTACTTCCTGACATTCTGGATGTTTGCAAAGGTCAATTCCAAAGGATTCACTTAAGACTCTTCTCGAAACTTTCTCAGATGACGTTACATGCAACGTGAGTTTCTTCTCCGAAAAGTCACCTTCCAACCTATTAAAAAAAATGGAAGATTAAGAAATGACACAGCATTATAGAAAGGACGGGCTTCACATCCAAGATCGATTCAATATTTGAAATATTATATCCCTCCTATCTAACAACGCGGCGCAACTTGGTTTCAGAAATATTCCCGCTAAGAGAACTCGACTCTATGAAAAGAGTATAAGATTCTATATTTTCTTGATACAAATACATGAGACTTTATGGTGAGCACAATAGTAAGAGCAATTGAAACAGCAACTGTTAAAATCCGGCAATAATTCTTTTCACCACGGTAACGTATCGTATCGACAACGCAAATATTCTAAAAGTTTACTGTTCAATCCCGGCTGTAATCAGTGATAGATATAACACTTATTATACACATTTCAACGTGACCGACTTATCACAAATGCTCCCATGTGGTGTGTAAGGCAATATTAAAACATCGATTATATCAGTAATCTTTTCTACTTTACCATTATGCTCATAAACGTTAATAGATCGGGTTTACGGCAGCAGTTTTTATTGAATTTTTATAACGGCCAATCAATAGTTGTCAACTGTTAGAAAGCAACCGCATACTGTTTTAATGAAGTCTTGGGACCACACTAAAGACCAGACAATCGTTTAACGAACTTGTTAGGCAAATTTATCTTAAGGTATAATTTGCTCTATTCGACTTGTTATACCAAACACTTTTTTGATAGGATTAGTTATTTTGTCAGCATTTTGTTCGATCCATTCATGAAAAAAATATGAGCTATTATTCTTTCATATTATTTTAATTCGTTTTTCAGCAACCGCAGCACCCTATATCCTTGAGCTACATCTCATAATTGACATCATGTTGAACCTGCCCATGCAGCCCTTACATTTGTACATTAAATCTGTTCAATGTGAAAACACTAACTCTACCCAAGCCACTCGACCTATAGGTTATTTATCAACGTTACCAGCATTACACTGCACATATGCGCTATATTGGTTTTGAATTTGTCTTCAGTTGTTTAATTTGCTTGCATTACTAAATCGTAAACAATAGATTTCTTGGGCGCAATACTTTACAATGATCTCACAGTTATGAATGTGCATTACTAAAAGGAAATGTGAGTGAAATATATGCTTACATATTGCTCCTTGCAAAAATTGTCTGAAGTCCAAAACTTTAAACACGTGTTTCTGCTCTAACCAGTGTCACACACACTCCTAGAGGAGAGACTAGTAAGATTACGAGTAAACTGTACAAACTGGTAAATTTCTTTCATTAAAATATAGGAAAAACATGGAGGTCGACAAGACGTCTGCTATGCTCAGTAAGTTCCATCGAGTACGAGTTATTAGCAGACGACATCAAGGTATTACGTACAATAAAATGAGATGCTAATCCACAGAAGCCCTTTGCACAAACAAGATAGCCTCTAAGCGGGCCGGCTTCTGTTTAGCTATTTCCAGCTTTATTTCCATTCTCTTTCCACTGTATTTCAATTCGAATTATAAAGTTCGTGTCTGTGTGAACGATATGACAATCGCAAAAAGCGCCAGTTTTTGAAGTGTTCTCCGGCGGGGGGGGGGGATGCAGTGGTCCCTTTGTGGCTGTCTGGAACTTATCGATAAAAGTGATCTGGGAGAAACTGGCACGGAAAGTGTTGAACAAGGTATTGGACTAGTTCAGCTGCTAGAGAATCAAATCTCTGTTCTAACTTGTGTGACAAACAGTGGCGCTTATTACCATATGGAAATTAAGAACGTTACTACAGTTCACTTTCATTTTCTCATGTTCTGCTTATCGAAAATGATTTGAGCATATCTCAAAATTGTAAAAGCGTGTTTTATTTGTATAAAAGGTATAGGATTTTTAAAATCAGTTTATGTAATCTCCATGAAAATTCAAAATGCTGAAAAGCTAGAAATATATAACATTTCAGTAACTCCTAAATTCACGTACGCCTAAATCAAAAGTCAATAATTCACCTGGTCAGAGAAGAGCCTAGGAATTAAATCTAACAAAACTTAAAAGTGGGCAAAATATTTTAACCATAGTATTGAATTTGCTACTTTTGTTATTCAAAGTATGGATCTAAAATCCGTTTTAAGGGTTTCACCCCAATAACCAGATGGATATAGGACATCTGTGAGGTACTTCCTAGAGTCCTTATGTGCGGATTTCACATGAGTTCCTTACCTATTGTAAACCGACGTATTATACACTTTAATACTGGGTTAAATGATGTTGTCTTACCTACGAATTTGAAGTGCACGGAAATATTTGTCTGTTTCAGATGTATATCTTATCCATTCTCTACCCATGTTTCACGATCATCGGAGCCCGCTAAAATCTTGAACAAACCTCGAACACTCGTGGTTATTTGACTTGTGTTTACAGCGTATAATAGCTCCTAAAAGCCGATTTTGATTCGATTGGTTTTTGCAGCTTATGTGCGACCCGCGTTATTTAATATCTTTAGAAAATGGATAAGTTACTTGGTGCATGCAATTGGGTGTTAAGGAAGTGCTATTTATGGTATGACACAAATACCTCAAACCATCAATATTATTTTTTTTTAATGCAATTGAACTTTGCTCCTTATCTAGCTTTATATTACTAGATCATGAGAAACAGGTTTTTCCGACTCAAACTTAGAGGGACAGATTGAGCTGATTCTTTTGGCCATAGTGAGAAGGTCTGTGATGAAGATACAGCTGATCAGACACACAATTTTGCCTTGAAGGACAGTGTATTTTTCCTCATATTTCTCCCCCCCTCTTGCACGTGTAAAATTAAATGCATTTAATAGCAAAACAAAGCTGAAATAGCGGTTCAGTAGCTCCAACCCTGTGTGGATGTGTTATGAAAAGTGAGTTAACAGGGGTGCTCCTAAACTTGGTGATTCAGTGGAATGAGACTACTTCCATGCAGTCGTCCTCACAGTCTGATCTGCACTTAGGCGATTTTTTGATATATCCTTGTGGTGTTCTGTACTGTAAAAAACGTTTTTTCCTTTTAAAAACTAGCCCGCCAGGTTATTATAGTTTGCTTTACTACTACTTATTAGAAAACAGGTCTATCCTCGCGTAGAAAGTACCAATTACGCTGACCTTCTAATAAGCAAAAGGTGTCTCAAGGGAAGATCTGCACAAAAGATCGAGCCGATTTCACAAATTCTTTTCCTTTAAAGAAAAGTTTGCCCTTCTTATATAGTGTAATACTAACTTGATTAATAAATTTTATTGTTTTTGGAAGTTTCAACAACCGTTAGAAATTTGTAGAAACGTTTATATCGGAAGCTTGTTTATATTTGAAATCTCACAGTATGAGCGTTGGAGCGTAATTTTTATTGATCCAATCTAATAATAAAATCGTAATTTTTATTTAGATAGTTCATAATTAGTGTAATAATCATCGCCGTTGGGTGAGCGAATATTTTTCCAAAAGGGTAGTTCCTTCCTCTTATAGACTAACGTAATGCTAATCTTGTCCTTTTTTGTCCTTATTACAGCTGGTGGTATCTGTCTCTCCGATAATGGGATACAATATTCAATTTTCTGCGACTTTTAGACATTTTATATAGAAATTATGCACATATGTATACATAAGGAAGTTGTCAATAAAACAACTGTATGGGTAAGGTTCGTAAGAAAATGTTTTCTCCTGACAAAATGGTGGTCGAATATTTTACAATCTAGGTTGTATTTCTTAATGGCAGTGGAAAGCTTTCAATAAGCCAGTTTTCAGATTGAAGATGCTGTTCGAAGAGTGTAAACTTAGCATGATATTTTACGTTTTGTTGACGCCAGCTGAATAAAGATGCAAATCATATATTCACTTAAAATGACTATTTTTGAATGAAAATGCGAAAAATCCACCTGATTGAATTAGCTTACTTTGGTAATAATGGCGTAAAGATGCATTTTGAACATCTTTCGAATGGTTCCTTAATCGCATTGCCGATAAATATTATTTGAAAAGTTAAAGCAGCAAAATTGGAGAAATTTAGCAAAAAAATCTTAATTCCTTTTTACAAAAAGCTTAAATGTCAAAAAAAAAATAAACGTAAATATTTATTATCAAAGGAAAACTCAGCAAATATAGAAAAAAATCCTTAAACCTTAACAATATATCAAGAATAGGTTCACTACATCAACTGAAACAAATCAGATCACTATGAAGTATTATATTTTCATTTAATGGAATATGAGCAACTGTCTACTATGTAAAACGGAAAAACATTTTTAAGCTTTGGTGACGTCCCGAGAAAAGGGTCGACATAGAAATATTTATTCTAAAAAGAAAAAAAAAGATACTCTTAAGCCTTGATGTTTCTGAAACAGAGTTCATCTTGATCTGACATGTTATGTGTGACTAGTTTTCATATGAAAAAAATACATGATATCAAAAATTACTTGGTGACGTTTCAGGAGCGCAGTCAATAGTTTAGCTGGCGCTACACAATCGCAGTGCCTATTAAACATCCGCCGAATGTCATTCATTTCACGTGTGATCCTTAAAGGCTGAGTGAAGTAGGACTATTTCGAACACGTAATGAAAACCGTTCTCTACATAGTTCTCTACAGTTATCTGCTACTGCACTTGTTCCCCTGCTTGCAGGAAGATGGATGCTCACAAGCGGACATCATCATCTATTAAGACTGCTAATAAGAGAAGCAACGCCGATGAAGAAAATCAGCTGAGAGGAAACGTCGAATTCGAAAAGCATGAGGAAACTGTAACCGGAGATTGGCAGAAGGAGTGGCAAGACATCTTATTGTTGCTCTTTCTATACGTCCTGCAAGGTTTGATATGTTCGTCATTTTTGGTGCGTGTAACCGTTACACGTTTATATATTGAGATAATTGGTAAACTGAGTAATAGCCTCACACCTTACATTTCTAAAATTAACTTGCTAAACCAAAGATCCCACAAGTCCTACAGTTTAGGCAAATCCAGCGGAAGTACAAGCCGTTGAGGCAATGCAGGGTAAGACCTACCTTAAGTATTCGTTCTATTAAAGCAGAAAAAGTGGCAAGCTTTATGATATGGAATAATACCGACCAAAATATGCCACTTTGGCTGTCAACGGAAGAGAAAAAGATGCGACAATCTAATGAAAAAAAAAAAGAAAAATGGTTGAGCAATCTAAGTTGTACATCAAAGCCCCAAAACATCATTAGTAGAGTGAATTTTATTAGACTGATGTTCTATATCTTATACAAATGACCTAGTAACCAGTCAAATAAATAGATCTACACCAGTTGCTTTTGCTGATGATAATGTCCTTTCGATGTAAGACTGTAAAGTGAATACGTTGTCTGAGAGAGCTTGGAACTGCGTGGTCGAAGTAAAAAGGCAGCATATAATGCATGGCAATTATAAAAATGCGATATATACTTTTAGCATATATATATATACACTATTGAAGCACTCCCCTCCGCTGTCGACTTATCTCTTTCTCCTGTGACGTAAGACTCACTTCAATCAAAAATTCAATGAAATCTTAATACAACTGCAACCTTTTTTGCTAACAACTATACTATTCTGTGTATGCAAACAAAAATAAACTCATGATATTATATTTAGTATTTACCAAAGATCACATGCTTTCTAGAAGATGCGATTACCGGTTTCCTATCTGTTTGTTGAGCCAACATTTATTTGAACATTTAGGCAGCACTAAAGGGTCGTTAACTAAAGTTGTCCTTCAGTTAAAGCGCAGCGCACGGGAAAAAGCCTCAACTGAAATGTTAATATATAGTAAATACACTATAGAAGACAAAGCAACTGCTGATAATTATAATAACTGATAATCATTGTCATCGTTATGTGAAGCCATGGTCTGCCAGCGATCGCACGCGTCGACTCAGCTTCACATACCTCTACTACTGGATTCTTATTGGCGACAAAACACTAAGTATTTACGAATTGTTTTCTATCTGATCAAAATACTGTACACCTAAACAAGCACATTACATGCATTTCAGCACAGTTACTTAACTTGAGTCAAAACCAAAGGTCATTGACTCTCTTGCGAATGGCAGAAAAATAGCGGTTAAAAAAAAGACGAGAACAAATTAAAAATTAGCTCGTTCAACTCCCTGCCATCGTGTATTATACTTACAATTGCATGTTCAATTACGATAAAAATGACTTTCCTTTTTTATCCTCACCTAAATTGTACTAAATAACAATTACTATCCAGACCAATCTGTAATCAGCTTGAATACAGCATTATACCATGTCTAATGAGTCTATTTATGCTCAATATACCAGTCAAATAAATAACTATGAAATGTTTTGGTAAAGGTAACCAATCTTCGCTTTATCTAGCTTAGGTATTGCTTTGTTTATAGGTAAATTATTTTATAGAATGGGCCGTTGCTGATCTGTGCACTGCGCTATGCGTTTCGGATACACACAAAGACGTAACGGGGAATTCTACTCGATGTTTTAGGTGTCCCACTCGGCATTGGAAATGCATTTACAATGTTTCTACAGAATCACAACGTCTCCTACTCACAGCAAGCTATTTTCAGCTTTGCCATCTGGCCATTCAGCATCAAGATTCTATGGGCTCCGATAGTGGATAGTCTTTATTTTAAATCCTACGGCAGGTTAGGGTTGCACAAAAAACTTTATATCTTCCAGCATTATACGTCAAATATAAGCATAATTTATTGTTCTAAAAAATTGTTGCTGAGAGCCAACACTAGATCCGAGTCGTATCAATCTACCTTTGTTTCAGAATCACGTAAACCACATATGTGTGAGATTTGTTTATTTATAATTAGGTCAAATTTCACTATGTAGATTAGGCTTCAAATGTGACGATTTAATTATTTCGTGGTGTTCTTATACATTTTACTTAACAAAACCCTAGTTCCAGTCTCGGCAAGTTTTGGCTTGTGCCAATTTGACGGGTAAATCTTTAACATAACTTGTGACGAACTTCTGCTCTGGTGCATTTTTCAGGCGCAAATCCTGGCTTGTGCCTACTCAGTATCTAATTGGGTTGTTCTTGGCAGTACTTTCATGCCACCTTAATGTGTGGTTTGGTGAAAAAAAACACGAACCTGATATTGGTCTATTGACGATTGTTTTCGCGTCTTTGAGTTTCCTTGGAGCTACTCAAGATATCGCTGTCGATGGATGGGCCCTGACTATGTTGTCAAGGTTAGTTATCATCACATCCTATTATTTATCATAAAGACTAGCGAAGGTAAACCCTCTGAAGTTTTTTTTTTTTTATAAACTTCGAGGCTTCAACTACGTAGCTGTGTAGCGCGCTTCTGAATGAATACCCTTCTATTGGTTCGATACTGATACTAAGATTCCTTCTGTTCCTACACTACGATGAGATTATTACGATGTATTATGAAATCAGCTTGTAATACCTTTAGGAAATATACGGTTGCAATGTGTCTTGTTGATTTTGTATTGATTGTGGTTGTCGGCTCTGAACAGGCGCAATGTGGGACACGCCTCAACCTGTAACTCTGTCGGCCAGACAGCGGGCATGTTTTTGGGCTATGTCGTGTTTATGACACTCGAGTCCAAAGACTTCGCGAACACCTACATCTATAGCAAACCGCAAGAGACTGGTCTCGTGACTATGGAGGGTTTCTTACGCTTCTGGGCCGTAGTATTCTTTATGACAACAACGTTGGTGGCTCTTCTCAAAACTGAACGAGCATCTGAAGGAGCCGAGATGGCTGTAGCTGAAACGTACCGCATTACCGCGCGAATTTTTATGATGCCGTCTGTTCTCACAGCGGGGGTTTTTCTGTTAACGGCAAAAATCGGTATGCACTTCAAATAGGTTTTATATAGAATCAATTCTCAGATAAAAACAAGTATCGATCTAACGGTCAGAACTTCGTTCTAGGATTCGGCATTACGGACGGCGTCACGCATCTGAAGCTGATCGAGGCAGGGGTGCCTAAAGAAAAATTGGCTCTTTTGTCCGTTCCTATTATACCACTACAAACGATACTCCCATTATTCTTGTCCCGGTATATTACGAGCGACCGACCGCTCGATGTTTTTGTCAAAGCCTATATACCACGCCTGGTCTTGGGTCTAGTATTCTCAGTTGTAGTATGGTGGACCTTTTCGTTTGAAGATACTTTCCCGGCGTACTATTATGGCGTCGTTGTTCTGGTGTATGCGGTCCATCAGGTAAGGCTGGACTATGTTTTAAAAAGCATGAGGATGGGTTATTAAAGGGAACAAAAAATGTTGTATGTAAAAATCATTCCATATCTACTAATGAGCTATAAATAGTTCTTGATAAATAGAAAAGCGTTGAAACTATTGGAATGCGAGCCTTTAAAAAATATTTCAACCCGATAGTGCAAGTATATGACTGAAATAAAGGTACTATTTCGACTTTATGCTTTACGTTGGCTCGAAATTTATTATCCTTAACACCACAACGGCTGTTCTTTCATAATCGATGTTTTCCGCGCCTAGGTCCTCGTATACAGTTGTTTCGTAGCGTTTATGGCGTTCTTCGCTCGGGTGTCGGATCCTGCTCTGGGTGGCACCTACATGACTTTTCTCAACACTCTTTCTAACCTAGGTGGCAATTGGCCAACCACTCTAGCGTTTTGGGCACTTGACTACACTACGTACAAATCTTGTACTATTGGTGGGCATAATTGCTCCGGGCAAGAAGGCCAACAGGTTGGTGCTCTTTTGTTGAGGTCGTTTTTTTGTCATATTACTGTTATTGCCACAATTGATATTCATGTACAGCGTACAACAATGTACAAGTAGAATGACAAAGCAAATAGCAGACGACGTTTGTTCTTGATTTCCAGGAATGTACCAATTTAGGAGGACAATGCAGAACTCTACTGGATGGCTACTACGTCGTGTCACTCGTTTCCATTGTTATTGGATTCCTCTGGTTCGCGCTGTTTGGCAAGCGAACAGCTCAGTACCTCCAACGACTTAAGCACGATGCTTGGGCGGTACCTCGATGAGAGCTGGTGCAAGCCGTGCAACAATCTTGTGCGTATTGTCGAGACTTTGCTCCGCATTATGTGAAATTGGGCGTAAATATTGATACATGCTATATGTTTTATGCGGGAACTATCGGCCACGCAATTTACTCTCCCAAATGTCAGTATATGATAGGAGAATAGTCTAGTACTATAGTACATTAAAAAGCTGAAAAGAGGAAACTCAATTTTTTCTCGATCAAATTCTTTATCAGCCCATCTGCACTCGTACGGAATATAGAGCCTTGCCTTGCCTACGGGCTTCCTCATCAATTTGCCTTACTATTGGCAGGCAACTACTTGTTATTTCTGGGCTTCAAAACGGCCGGCCTTATTTCGTTAAAGCATAACAAGTAAAAACCCGGTGCTAACAGTATAACGTTTTGATCTCATTCGGAGTGAACACACATTTCCAATTAGGTTTAGATATGTAGAAATGGGACCAATAACTGAGATCATCGATTAAGGTGCATCTCGATTGTTTCAATTCAAGCGATTCGGGGTTGTGGTTTAGTGCTGGCACGTTGAAATGCATTACCTATAGTGCAAGGATAACCAAATAAAAAATTCCTTCTCGATCTGTTTATTTGATTATATTACGTTTTGATTGGAATATTTTTGCAAATTTCGGTATGTTTGCTCCTTATCTAGGCAGTGTTTAGCCGATAAGAATGATTAGGCTATACGCTAATATAATAATATACAAGAGAAAAGACTGGCAATAATGAACATAGTTTATGTCAATCCAGTAACTAAATATTGAATATGGTATAATACTGGCCGATACTCGTCAATCATCGTTTTCTAAATCCATGTACGATATGTGCAAATTTAGGTATTGGAAATCGAGTTGCGTTTAGCGAAACTACTGTATTAGGTATGAGCGTGCATGTCACTTGGTTCACTTAAAAACTGTTAAAAATCATGTCCTACCAAATCTAAAATGGTAATATCAGCTTAACATGAGAGCGATGAAAACTTTCATCTATAATGCAAGGAAATGTAGGGCTGGGTATTCTTAAGTATCGACGGATAATAATTCACGTGGTATTTAGTAGTGTTCCTAAAATTAAGAGGGACGCGGCATTAGAAGAACCTTACTGTGCAATGACCGTAATATATACACAGTGACGAATCTAGACGGTCGTAAATGTTTTATATAAAAAATTCATTCCATGGATCAGTAGATGTCACGTGCCGATGAGATACGTGGGTCAGGATACGCACTGACTAAATTTACAAGAATAGGGTTTTCAAGTATTTTTTACGACTACGAGATTTGCTGTTATAAGTACGTTTAACTAATGGGACGAAAAAATAAGGAATAATAAATGTTTCTACAAGCGCAGAATAAATACAACTCGTAATTAGACTTTACTCTTTTTATTCTTTAGTATAAAAGTATACGTAGGTGCAAAATAACAGAAGATTATAGCATTAACAATTGTTCCAAACAGCAATTCCAAATGACGTGATAACAATAATATTGCTACCTGCGGCAAACTATATTATTCTCGTTCGTGTAAAAATTGGCTCATCATAAAAAACATGGTAATAGCACGAAATAAATTAAAATACGAAATTTGTGAGGTATTATCATTTGCCACGAACTAATTTTAACCATAAAAAGTATGATTATTATTCTCCATAATATATTATTTTGAATTGGTGACGTGCGCTTTGTAGTTCTGGCGCAAACATGAGGCAGATTTAAAGGCATATGTATGCTCCTACGACACTACTGAACCTTTATCTGACTGACGTGGAATTGCTGCATTCTTAATACTTTTTATAATTGTCCTTTGATTTATACTAAAGATCCCGAAGTGGGTACCAAAAACATGGTCAAATAATAAACAAGTAAACGAATAATATATTTGTTACTACTGCGGAAACAAATGTATTCTTATTTTACATGCATATGCTGTTTACAACGTGAGCCTACATATTATACGTAAAATTAACCGCAGTACATCAAAGTTATAAGCAAGGAACGAAACTTATCTCTGAATTATCATAATTAAAACTGAACTGCGGCGACTCCATCAACGAGCTCAGTATATCCATATTAGCAGCACACTGGCCGCTCTTGTTTACGTAAGCTTCATTAATCTGAAAAACATCGATCGAATATGACACAAGATCGAATATGGAGTTTACGACTTCTAATCTTTGTCTTTGGCCTATTAACACTTCAACGACGTGCCACAGAAGCAGAAACTCTTCAAGCGTACAAAATTAAGTGATCATGATTTTCGAGAATAAAGCACCGAGCACCTTACCTTCTATACTATAGGTTCATCTAGCAGTTAAAGAAAAAGCGTTTTATAAAAAGCATGCTATGTGTTACATGAACCGGTTTAAAAAACTAGTGTCTAGCCTACCTGCACCATTAAGGTGCTGAGCTTCACGGTACTGGTACTATGCAGCTTGAATAAGTCCCGAGCAATTTTGACGATCATTTCGGGCTGCTCTAGCAAATCATCTGCGAAATCGCCACTGCCTGTAAGAAGCGACTGATACAAGAGGTTCTCCCCGCTTGAAGTACGGCAAGAAGTTTTAATTGTTTCTTTGGAGAGAGAACTCACGCTCGTCATCTGCCGAGTGCTCCTCGAATCACTATCTGATAATGTCAACGATGGTTGAGATCCGTCCACATAGCCTTTTAGTCTTGAACGATTTAAATAAAACCTACATTGAACGGAAAGCCAGCTATTAGAGCTAATTCTCATCACACTATTCTTGTCCGTTTAAACGTTTATCAACTTTCTTTCTCTTTTGAGTGTTCACAATATATCGTCTAAATATTACAAAGGTACATAAATATCTACAGGTAGAGCCTAACGCCTACTGACGAATAAAGTCATGGTGATCAACAGCCTTCAGCAGGCGGAAGTTCCTTCAAACGAGCTAATTACCATTTCGGAAACACAATTTGAAGGCAAAATCTATTTACAGTCTACAATGTTACCTCTTATCTCTGATACCGTGTTACAATTAAATAGTTTAAACAATATCATATACAGCTTACCAATCATTTTGGTCGGATTCCATGACGAACTTAGCTTCGCTCAAAAATTCCGTGAAAGACGAATAGGCCCTTTTGTCGAGTTTTCTGATATACTCGTATAGAGTCTCCAGCTGTGCGCGGCTTACTGGTGTCAGCGTCAACATACCTTCAATAAGCTTTAACAGACGGTTTTCTCTCGTCAATGGCAGGTTGTAGTTTAAACAGAAGTTTCTAAAACACGACGATAAGATACAGAGTACATGTCTTCGTTAAAAGACGTAACTAATCTTGGTCCGCGCTGCCGCCTATAGTAAAGTTTATCGACTTCATTTATCATTGAGGTTTCACTAGTGTCAAACTGCAACTCTCGTTTTGTGGGTTAATAATTAAGATGCTCTAGTGGAACTTTGAAGTTGAGCACCTTTTTTGGGTTGCACAGCGATGAAGTGCAATCGAGCTTTGTATGGCGGTTGGTTTTCTTTTTTTTTTAATACTTTTTATTGATTTAAGGAACATGTCAGCTCGTTAAAAAGAGCGCATATACTGCGCGAAAAAGTGCGAAAGTGTGCTGCAATTGCAGGGTGCATGCTTTGTGACCACGAACGAAAATCAACCCATGTAAATGTCAGATATAGAGGACTGACACACGATACAATCATACCTTTAAAAGTGCAATAGTCGTTGTCAATTGCAAGCCATATTAAACAAATTGCTTGCAAATAACTTAGGTGAATCAAAATGCTTAGTAGCGATAAGTACTTGCAAATCTTCGGGTGCTGTGTGCAGAAGGGAAAAAGTTCAGGAAATAGATGGATCATATCAAAGATGAAAATTCCTGGAGCGATATGATTTAGCATTGTTCGATACGGGTATCCAGAGAGTAGTAATGGGAGCATAAAGATTGGCAAGCACGTTGTGTACAAAGACAATGATCGTAGAATCTCCGACACCCAGATGGCAGCTTTTGCCAGCTCGTGGAGCACGTTTACCTCCTGTAAAGCAACAAAACAGATAAATGAAAAGACCAAGAGGATATCAAAAAAGGATAAAATTATCTATTACAGGTTAATTTGCATTTACAGGTAACGATGAGAACATCATAGGTAATCCAATTTTTCTTAAGACTTTTGCAACCATAAGAGGTTAAAAAAACACCAGCATAGAAGTGGAACGATGAATCATATCAAGAAAAACAACGAGCCGTGAATTTCAAATTCGAACCATTGCATTGATAAAAGACCCGAATGCGTATTTTGCTCCTGACATAACACTGGCGCTGTTCTAAGCGTAGGACTCAAGTCCTTATTTAAATATATACTGTTCCAATGTAGCACCATCATAGTTTAAGTATATCAAACCCTTTTACCCAACACAAAGTTCTTTAAACGCTAACAATGATATTCCCAAACTTAGCTGTCGTATTGAGTAATCAGCATTGTAACCCGCCCATTTGTTATGCTGTAGGTGCTATGAATAATGAGACCATCGAGAACTAGAAATCAGCAGTGGCTTGAGATGAGTCTAATTATTATTATAACCTCTGCATATAGGCAATGCCAATCTGCCAACAGATCCGCACAATCTCATTAAACATACTACCCTATGGATGAATCTAGCACATTAGGGATATATATTATAATATATATACTCATATCTCCGATGACAGAAATAATGCGTTATCTTACCTGAAGAAATTCTATGTGATGATGTGTGAAACGAAACAAATGGGTGTAGACGCAAAAGTGAACATTCATTTGTGGGCGTTGCTGCACCATGTCCCGAAGGGCATCATCCGGATAACCCGTCCTGGCAAAATTTAAAAAGGTACCTAAAAAACGGAATAAAACCCTACCTACGACATACAAACATGTATATATACCTACATACATATATATGTACGTATTCCTTAGATTCACCATGTTATTCGACCTTCTTGATAATCTTAAGCTTAACCGTATTACTGATTCGCTATAAAAAAGAAGCGCTATATTTTTCTCAATGGAAACTTAAACTGCAAGAGACTGGTTTTCAGAGTCATACAACGACCATAGTTTTTATATTGTCTTTATACGAAACGTTATGTCAGGCTTAAACCCAGTTAAGTGTAAGTTCAGACAATTTAGCGAAAATGAATGAAACAGAATTTTAAAAAAAAAGCGGCTTTACTAATCTATTTGTACAAAGGTCGAAAACGCTCGATTAAACGATTGAAATTTGATCAAAACACACTATGTATCAGGATGGTACAAGAGTAATGTTTGTTTTTGCTTTTCTTTTGTAATTATTTTCGTTTTCTAGCGATCAGTTGGTATTTGATTCTGTTAGTGCATTGCAATCTTATTGTCACCTTCCGTTGTAATGATGCCGTAGTTTCGAGAAAGCAATAGTGGAATGTAAATGAATAGCATACGCTGTATTTGACTGCAATATTAAAAGAATGCGTGCGGACGCGACGACAATATTTGCTCGGCGTAGAATGAGGCTAGGTAGGTGCTGTAGACACATATAGCAATAATCCTCAAAAACAGCTAAGATCGATTCAAATTCGTTAAACGAGTCCAAACTTTTGTTCTTTAGTAGGATTTTTTTTTAAAATGTGCTTTATTATAAATTATAGAGCACTCGTCCTACCTGGTGCAACTGTCTTCCAGTAATGGAAGATTAAAAGGACTCGTTAGCACATTGACCATATAACAATTGACCAAAAGTAAAGTACGCGTTAGAAAAAAACAGCATCATGAAGCAATCTATTACTAGCTCATGTTGCCATGTTCACTTAAATAAGCGCTTCTATAAACAAAAAAAATGTTCAAAATAACATTTGACAAGTCTATATGTCTAAATATGTCAGCATAATAAATTATTAAAAACATAAAAGCTATTTATTAGTAATAGCCGTTATTGATAGCGTACTAATTTGCAATCGCATTGAAATCATTTATGGATCATACCGCATTTAGTTTTAGACCGTTAACAAAGAGAAGAGATGCAACTAAGAAATGATGTGGCCAAGAACATTGTTTCTAATTAGTTTAGCTAAGCCATTTCGTTCGAATAGCCCATTTAAAAGCCGTTGTTAGACAAATATTACGTCAGATAAATACAGTAGACAGTTGAACTTGAGAACCGTTGTGTAATGTGTGTGGGCCTTACTGGGTTCCGGACTTTTACCTCTGTCGCAATTGCACATCATAGATAAGCTCCAATTCTTCGTTCGCAAATCTATGATTGCCCTTGAAGCTTGATGTTTGATCAATTTGTTTCCGTATATCTGGACAATCCTCAAACACCTAAAAGATGTAATATTTTTGTGTTTGATGTATTGAAAAAGCATGCTTTGCATGTATCCTTTAAGGAATATTTAGTATTGTAACACTTATCATCAAAAGTTATATTTCAGTAGTTTAATCATGCTACAAGCTTTTAAAAGGTCATGGTATTAAAACGACGGATTGCTCTCGATATCACAGTGGATTACCCATTTAGACCTGTTTAAATCGGCGAGCTAAGTCTAATTTGTAAACTGGCCGTTCGTACCAAAGAGGATAGTCATCCCCACATTAAAATATTTTGTTATTGAGAATACTCACCAATATATTACTTAAGCAAAGGTATCGCCTTTTGCCTTTTGATACTCAGTCTAGCAGTAAAACTCTACCTACATTGTTATGCAAGGATTAGTTTCTACCATACTAGCAATTTATTTTAAAATGATCCACAAACACGCTTTCTCAGCTTACCCTGTACAATGCGGCTTGGTTTTCTTTCGAAAGTCCTGGTATTCGTGTGTAAAGGACTTCGAGCAGAGTGGTCGAACTGACTGGGTGAGGGCAAAATTCTTGTAGAAAAACCACGCGCTTTAAAGCCATTTTTCTGTAAGAAAAAGTGGCCAGTTTAACTATCACACTCAAAGCAATACCCACAACAAAGCAGACAACAAACTAAATCCACCCCCTGTTCATATATGATACTAACTGCTCATTACGAACAAAATAACATACATATAATGAGATAGAAATAAGTTCAAAAGTTCGCTCTTCGTTAGTACAAGATCCACAACTGTTGAGATTAATGCATGCGCTAGGATTGCCTCTAGTTGCTGAAATAATTGAATACAAATAATGTTTCAGTGGAAAGAAGATACATACAGTGCGGTTGGCGCAGTGAGCTATTTGTCTGTCATGAAATCAACAAAATGCGATCTAGAGTAGTTTCTTCGACACAAATTATAGAAAGGTTTCACAGACAGAATGAGAGCACATAATCTTGTGAAGCACAGACCCAGCTGAGAAACCCTCTCTCTAAGAGTCGTCGTTCGTCTATCGTGTCGTTCTCTCTCCCCTTTTCTATCTCTTGCCCTCCTTTCAATACAACAAAAACATTCACTTCGAAATCAAGCATTCGATAACCAATAACGTGTGCCCGTGTTTGCTCTTATATCAAATTGAAAGTTGACGAATTATTCGAAATTTGTGCGCGATAACTGCGTCCAGTGCGCCAGACATTCCGCAAATAGTCGAGCGTTTCCCGAAAGTTGATTGAGATTGGCTCAGGCGTTAGGGATATGGCGCGAGCGCGAATAAACACGCTTTGCGCTTAGCGCACAAACAAAAATACCCAATCGGCCCAACCCTGCCCGCGATAGTAGATGTGTGTCTGTGCATAGATTGCGTGTAATACTGCTGTTCACTGGTTTTCGCTCTCGCTATTTTCCCGTTTCCTGTCTTGTTGCTGTTGGTCCCCAACAAGAGGAGGGTAGTCAGCTCACAAGAGGTAAAGCGTTCGGTGCGTTTCGAGTGTTAGACACAATCTCAAAACGACTCTGCTGTTTGGGCGGCTGCTAGACTCTCCGCTACGGGTGTTGTTGCCAATACGCCGGCGGTTACACGTCTGGCTAGTCTTTACGTGCTGCTGCTGCTACTGCCGCCGCTGCCGCTGCCGAAAAAGAGAAGGGACCGACCGACACATCGCTAGTGACCGTGCCGTGAGACGGAACAACGGTGGCGGTGCTCTCCAGTTTGCCATTCGTCTACCACTTCAACCATCATCATCCAATAACAAGATCTATCGCAGCGACGAGAGATCTAATATACATTATATGTATACTGCCTTCACGGGGCGTTCTCCTCGGCGCGTGCATGCATTTGTGTCTATCGGGGGACTATCGTGTATTTTGTGTGTAGTCGTAGTCTATCGAACTAATTGCTGTTATTGATTTAGTGTGTTGGTCAGTCGGATTTGCACATAGTGCTACTAGTGTTGTAACTGTTGCCGTACTGCAGTGGATGCCCCCAATGTATGTCGATGTGCTACAAGCGCCGCTGCTGCTGAATGGACAAACAGACTCATAATAACAATAATAATAACAATAATGCTGTTGCGGTGTTGCTCTCTTTGACGGTCGCCACTTCGTGACATCTCCGAGTTGTTAGAATTGCAACGGGTAAGTTGCGGCTCTCATCACCTGTGGGGGGAGTCGAGGAGGTGAGGTTCATAGTATTAAATGGAGATTTACGTCATCCGCATTGGCTGATACAAATACGTTAAGACGAAGACAGCATTCAATACGATCAGTAACAATTAGAACTGTCTGACTGAATGAAAAGGTAGAATCATGTGCGATTTCCAGTCATCATGGGTAGCTGCATTTCATACACGTTTGTAAAGGACTCATAGCTAAACTCTTGTTCGCTCACCCTCCATGTATCGGCGGTACATTTTTGATATTGTTGTAAGTATTCGGAGGTTGGAAAAGGCAAGGAGAGTAGCGAATCCAAAGATACCGCCCAAACAAAAGATTCATGTTTAGCCGACTGAACGACAACTTAATTAGCTTTAAGTTAGCTAAGCGAAAGGTATCCTTAATAGAACGTTTCAGGCTTGCCATCAAAACGCTTATTAGGAATTCAGTTAATTTTATACACTTTCGTGTTTTGACATGTATCCAGCGGTCCTTATTTTAACGTACGTATTTAGAAAAATGGGTCAAATTGGGATGACTTAGAATTCGGGTATAAATGAATCTCAAAACTGTTACTTAATAAAAACGCTCATCAGTTCTACTGAACTTTTGGCGAATATCCTCTGTATTAGCTGTCGTGTTTGCTAAATAGCTTGACGGTAGATGGAAATGTGTGCCAGAAATTCGACGCCTACACCTTAAATACATCATAGATCTGCTCTGAATATCAAAATCTGTCCTGACGTGGTTTGCTAGGTTGCACTTTATCTTCCAATGGTGATGTAGGGGGGATAACGTGGTGAATACCCAGTAGAGTGTTGCGCGCAGTAGGTACGCGTGTTTCAATTTGTTGAACTGTTGCGCTTTATCCAATTTACCATTGTTCACATCTATAATAAAAAAATGTCTCGAAAAATACAATTACTTGAATGCTTAACACTAAATGCCAATGTTCTACACAGTTATTCTGAGTGAAACCAAGAAGGAAAGTTTTTTGGTTTGAATTAACTTGTAATAAAAACGTAGAAAATTATATGCATAGAAAAAATCAGAGAGTACCCCAATATGATTGTGTATATCAAATTCAAAGTTAGTTGCCAATTGCTTTTAAGAAACTTGTTTTGTTCGTATAATCCCGCCGCACAACTGTGCTTGAACTAAGTAAATATAATTGAATTAATCAGCCATAATTAGTTAAAGGAAACGTAAACACAATCTAAATGTTCAACACCAATACTCTAACGAAGAGCAAAAAGGTAAAAATTGTTTAAACATACTTTTGTTCTCAAAATGATCTATTTTTCTTCGTTAGTTATCTTTGAATGAGTCGGAATCGGTTATGACCTATTTTCAAGACATTTATTGTGCATTAAATATTAGTAAATATGCTTCTTTAAAGATCTAAGGCTAGGTGATAGATGGTATTAACGAACGGCATCTTAAAAATGGATTATGTTCGATCAGCTGAGGAAGACTGATATTTGAGCGAAGTTTTCTTGTTCCAATTTCCTCGACTGTTCAATATTTATCATACCCTATGAGTGAACTTTTAAAACAATCGACTAGGAGGATTATACAGATTAGACAGCTTAGTAATGTCTTCCCATTTCTGGTTATCTGTGTATTTCCAATTGTTGTCATGAGAAATTTCAGCTCGAGGATGTCATCTCCTCCGGACGACGGAGGAGGACTCGGTAACGATGCGAATAGCAGTCTTAACAAGAGCAACGGCACCAACAGTAATGGCCCCGCGGGGCCTGTCACAGCAGGGGCAAATGGAGCCAGCAGCGGCAACATTAGAAGCACTAACGTCACGTTATTTTCTTCATGTCGCTTCTGCGTATCTCCGGCCGCAGCAGAAGAATGTCCAGCCCTGGCCGGACAAATTGAAGCTCATGGTGGCCGGATTGACAACTACCTCACGGATATGTCGACACACGTCGTTGTATTAGATCATGATCGAGATTCAGATCTTATCCTTGAAGCGACAGATCTCTACGAGAAACCTGTTATCACTGTGTGTAATGTAGACAACAGCCTTCATTTGAGCGAACCAATTGATAATTCAGTTGTTAACCTACAAGCCAATCGAACAAAGGCATAGTGACATACATTTAGCCTATATTTGGTTAAAAAATAAAATATATATTGTTTTTGTTCATGAGTAGTACCATTGTGTTTGCTTTCTCTTCTAGCCTCGATGGGTAACGCTATCCCTGGCGGCTAATCATCTATTGCCAATGGAGGGCTTCAATCCCCAACGCCGACTCTTCCATGGCAAATTATTTTGCCCATCAGCGCTGGCTAGGAAAGATATTCACGCTCTCTGGGGGATGATCTCTTACCATGGTGGCCGGATGCAACTAAAACTTGATAACAAATGCACTCACCTACTGACAACAAGGTTAGACTCATAAAGGAATATTTTACACTTCAGCTCATAGGAAAAGCAATGTTTAAATTTTACTACCTTAATATGAAACATCCCTTTATTGTCAGTGGTACTTAAGGCTGTTGCAAGTGGCATCATAAAGTTTGGATTCCGCATCAGTTTCACATGAGTCTTACTATCTATCTTGAGAAGAATTAATAATTACCCTTTCTCTAAGCAGTGAAGACGTCACAATTATATTTCAACTGTAAAGCAAGGGATAAAAGCTAATGCAGTTCCTCTGGGGAATTTACTTTGGAAAGGTTGACATTCTCCAAATTTACGTTTGCAAATTCTGTTGTGCATTTCGGGTGTATAGACCTGGCGGTGCAAAGTACGCACGGGCTGCCAACAGTCCGTGGATAACGATTGTCACACCTGATTGGATTGTTGAGTGCGTAAATCAGCGAGAATTGAGACCTCCGGAACCATTTCATCCTACATTGTTAATAAAGACGTCGCCGATCGCAGATTCTACGACTCCACCGAAACTGACAACGACGCCTCCGCAGCAGAATTCTGCTATTCTGCCAGAAGTGAAGGTATTTTTTGTTAAGTCAAAAAAGGGTTGTAAAAATAGTCATTTCCAAAGCAGTTTCTGCTTGGACTATCGTTAAATGTGGTTTATGGTTCAAACACTGATCAGCCATTCGAAGCACTTCGATAATCAGAGATTAGCAATTATACCAATTCCATCGAAGGTATAGAATGTCGGTAAGAGATTTGACAATATCTAGCTGAGCGCCAGGGAAGAAGCAAACATTGTTTTACTGCAATTTTTTGCATATAGGGTTGGCTTTCCTGTAATACAAAGCAAAATATGTCTAATTACATAAATTCCGTCAAAGCAGCGGGTTAGACTAGCAGGATAAATTTTGTGTTAAAATATATTTTGAATAAAATCGTACTCCTGGCATGCAGAGGAGATACATGGTCTACAACTTGATCAGTACCGTGCACTTTACTAAAATTGACTAACTAAGTCAAAGCACTAAACTAAAGTTGACAAGTGCTAATTTTTCGGTAGTGGAATTCGTTTTGCAATATATTTTTTGACACTGTATTCGTATAATGTTTAAAATTCGAAGCATCTCTGCTATGTTGAGAAGTGAAAACGTGTAAACAAAAATGCGTTATTTCGTAACGTCTTTCATTTCAGCCGGAGCCTGCTACTGCACCGTCACCAATTCCATCTGCTGGGCAAATGATGAATTCAACACCACTTGGCGTGCCGCAGGTGCAGCCAATGACCCAACAGCTATCTTCTGCACCTACAGGTCAACTACAGAGTGCAGGTGGGCCCGACATAAGTGGGCAGTCTCAACCGCCGAACTCAATAGCAAATCAGATGCAGTACACTTCACAAATACAGCTGGTTAACAATCAGCAGCAAGGACAACAGATGCAAATACCGGGACAACCACAACAGCAGCCACAACAACTCCAGCAGGTTAACAGCATGGGATCCACTCAACAAATGAGTATGGCCCCACAATCTCTGGGACCAGCTGGAGGTCATGTGCAACAGGTGCAATCTGGGGGACAAATATCATTAATGTCTGGGCCAAGCGGACCCCCAGGATCGATGCAGACCGGACAGCAACCAGGTGGCGGTCCATTACAAGTATCACAAGGACAGTCCATGCAAGCAGGTCTCCAGGCAATAGCGTCGTCTGGCCCACAGGGGCAACCACCTGGTACAATGGGTAGGGTTATGCAGAGTGGTCAGATTAGCCCCGGTGGCATAAGCATGGTGAATATGCAAGGGGGACAACCGGTTAGTCAAGGTAATATGGGAGGCCAACTTGCGCAAATGCTAACGGGGGGTCAACGCATGACATCATCACCTAACGGACCGACGCAAATGGGTGTCCAGGGACAAGGTCCTCCGACAGGTCAAATGTCACCGGGTCAAGGACAGCAGGGGACGCAGGTGGTAATGATAAACCAAGGCGGCAAAATAGTGCCTATGGGACAACAGCAACAGTCCGGGCCTATAATTCCACAGCAGTCTCAGCGAATGATGTTCCAACAGGGGGCATCTCAACAGATATCTAGCCAACAGATAGGCATGCCTTCGCAACAACAAACTCCTGGTGGCGTAGGTATGCCTCCAGGAACGCAGAGTCCGCAGATGGTAAGAATGCAGCAGTGGGTCTCCAAGCCTCAAGGCCAGCAATTGAGTCCACAACAAATTCAAATGATTCGTCAGGTTAGTAGCGTATCACTAGTGAAAAAACATAAAAGGGTAGTTTTTTTTGATGATCTTTAACCCAAATTTTTGTGAAGGAAGGAAATATAGAACTTGAAGGTTTTATATCTTTCATCTCATTTTCCCTTTTATTGAAAACTGACTGTTTTTTCTTAAACAAACTATTCAGCAGCATTATAGATCATCTTATTTACATGTATGCTGATTTGATCATATATTTTCACGTTTACAGCAACGACATCGTATGGTAATAGCAGGCGGTCCTCCCGGGACAAACGGCCAGCGTTTGGTCGTAGCGACTCCTGAGCAGCTCCAGCAGATGCGGCTTAGACAACTTGGTCCTGGAGGTCCAGCTCATATGCAACAACAAGGTGCTAGTCAGCAAATGATGCCACCAACGAACCAACAGATGGTTCAGGCTCAGCAAAGTGGAGGCCAGATAGTTACAAGTGGTTCAGGGATGGTTCAGTCGCAACAGCAACAGCAACAGCAACAGCAGGTCATGCAGAGTAGCGTTGGTCAGGGTGGTCAACAAATGGTTGTTATGGCCGGGGGCCAGCAACAACCAATTCGATCGATGGGACCGCCCGCACCTGGAAAACCGCTGATTCAACAGAGGGCCCCAATCGTTATGCAACAACAACAACAACCTCAACAACAACAACAACAGCAACAACAGCCACAACAAGTGCAACAGGTTAATATCGTCATCATCATAGATGATCTTACTTCTTATGGCATATTTTTTTTAAATCATTTTTAGCCGTCTTTTAAATGTCACCAATAGCTACTCACACGCTTTAATATGTTAATTAAAATTGCCATGCGTTTATTCAACTTTTTTTTAGGGCCAGGGCGGTCAGTGGCGTTTCCCTGGCGGTCCTCCTGGAGGCCCAGGGGGTGGAATAGGTGCGTCTTGGGCTGGCCAAACAGGAGGACCTCCACAGCAGAGCACCCCGCCTCTATCGCCCGTGCAACAACAACCGCCTCAAGACATGATGCAACAACAACGACATCTGCAGCAGCAACATGATCGTAAGTTAACAACGTCTGTATGAGAGCTTAGTTGTAACATCTAAGTATATTAGAACACACGTTTCTTAATCGTCACAAAAGACTGCGAGCTCAATTGTGCATTTGAAGATATTAGTGGGTGTCACATTCTCAGTCACCTTCGTATGCTGAGTCATACAGCCCTTCTCAAGGAAAAGGTATTATTAACGAGGAGGATTAAAAGCGAAATAGGAGTTTGAAAAATATCAGAAGCCCCGACATTTACCTCTACAAACAACATAATGAGTGTGCTATTTTTTTTCTTGAAAGGCATCCGCTCCTGCTTAAGCTGCCAGACATATGTTCGTTTTCTATTCTAAATTAAATTGATGTTCTTTAAGATATCAGTGGCATACTCTAATTGGTGTCACGACCTATGAATTTACAGCTCACTATCAACAGCGAATAGAAATGCAGCGTCGCCATATACAAATGCAACAGCAACAGGTAGGTGATGCTCCAATAAGTAAACGTACACTTAATATAGAAGTGTTAATGTTAGACCACTAACTAAATAATTGCAGTTCTGGAAGCACTAGGTTATTTAAATGCTCCATTTTAAGCATCATAGAATGATAATGATTTTTTTTTCGTAGCAATTGTTCGTTTTCAAATTATTTGATGTGTGGTTCCAGTTTTACTATCCGTATGATTATTCTTTTCAAGATTACGGGCTCTAGGGGTTTCAATGGGTAATAATTGTAGTAGTTTGCAAGTCACTCATCTATCCATAAGAATCTACAGTTATCCTTCTCACTTATATTAATTGCTGCTAGTAGATTTTCTGGCTCTAATTAATGCTTAGTCTTTGCCATGATTAACTTAGAGAAGTATCAAAAACGTACTTTTGGCGTTAGCCTGTTCCATGGTTGTTGCCCGATATGATGAATGGCGATCATTTCGTAGACAATCCCGCCATTTATGTTCACTTATGTTAAAATAGCCCCGCGGCGAGGAATTCGTTGCAAATATTGCGACCATTGCCGTTTTGATATGCTCGTTTGCCTGCCTGTGTACATATCTATCGAATTTTGCTTTATAAGTAAGAAGATCTCTTCTTTAACAGAAGAAATATACCACTGAGTTTTACAATTGCAGCATTGTTGTACGACATGAAAAGGCTATGGCTTAGAGTTTAACGTTTGTAGTGACTAATACATTTTAGCGCCTTTCGATTTTCTCTAACGCAAGTTACACATATCTGCTTTTAGTATTGTTCATTTTTCATTTAAGTTTACAAATCTAATTAGACATTCTGGGTCAAACTGCCTTTTTTAAAAGTCACATTTGGAGCTCAATTCCCCTATTGCATTTCCTCCTCATGCTACAGATTCGGTTACCGCATAATCTTTGCTTTCGAAGAAAAACTAAGGTAACCTTCTTTAGTGTGTTTTGTTTTGGTTTTATACTTTTGCATACCTTCGTTTTCGGTATTTACCATACTTAGCAGTTTCGGATGACTATGGAATGATTCTGGGGTATCACAATAGAAAAATTTTGATCCGTACAAAGGATTACACTAAACGAACAATCAACTTAACTACCAGGTTATAATAATCTTTTAGGCACCAATATCGTCCTTGATTTTTAAGCACACTCTATAGTTTAGTCACACGAAGTGTATTCTACGGGGCATATACAGTGTGAGCTCTGATACTACGCAGAGTCAAAATTGTTATCTCGTGCTTTGCTGTTCTCAGGTATTTCTTCCCTAAGAGTAGTCTGAATCTCCTTTAATCATCTTAACGAACTCGTCGATGGTACCATTCGTTGGCTGTATGAAATTTTCCTTTTAAAAGGCCCTTTCCAATATTAAAGAAGTTGAAGTGTTGAGTCGCTAAGTTGCAAAACTGTTGTGTGCAGCTGCAACACCTTGGTTTAAATGATAGAAATTCCCAACTACTGCGGCCCAATTACGCATAAACTGATTCTCAAAAGCTCAAAGGAGTATAGTAAGAGAAAGATGTTCAACTATCCTCAGATGTGTGCCTAAAGTGAAAGGCATTCTTGTTTTCCATAAGCAATCATTATTTCAAATATTTACTCATTGAAGACTTTTTAGTATGTAACAATGATATGGTCATCAATAATGAGTGCAGCCACTACTTCATGTTCTGAGGTGCTCCGCTAACCTCTCAGATGTTTGATAATAGCCAGTTAGTATTATGCAAAACTAATTCAGCGGGTAACGAGCGATTTATTTGGTATACTTTGGTTTATGATAGTCTTTGCTAGTATGGATGTTATATCATAGTGCTGAACATTTCCATGAACATTGTTCTTACGATTAAAATTATAGTCGTTACCGAAATAGATGCCCAAGCTGATAAATGCGTTTATAACGATTTAGTTTCTGCATTCGAAAATTAGAAAAATATATGTTTTCATATATATACAACTGTAAAGCAGGCGTGATTCGAAAAACTGAAACGATGCAGAAGCTTAAGTGTTATTATGTAATATAAGTATTCTTTACTTTACTGTAAAGCTCTGAGGTTAAATTACGTTTGGATCTATTATCGCACGAAAGAAATAAAGATTCAATGACACACACCGTTATAATGTTTTATGTTATTATTGTAATTCAATTTCTTAGTTTACTTTTTGACATGCTAACAATCTCGATAATGTCGTTGGTTGACATGACCTTGACTGTTGCTGACATCATTGTTGTTGTGTTTTACTCTTGTTATTCTTGTTATTTTTGTTGTCACTGTTATTGCTGTCATCCGTATGAATCAACCAATCGACGATCGATTAATGATTGTTCCGTCAAACTCGTTATTTCCGTATTATTGTTGTGTGGGTGTATGTCATCATGCGCGTGTATGTGTGTAACGGTCGTGGTCTGTCTCCTAGCCGCAGCAGGTAGCTGGCGGTACTGGGGTTGCTGGGGTGACGACGGTGGTCACTTCACCGGCGGCAGGTGAAGTCGTAGTCGTCGGGGGCCAACAAGCCCAGTCACCCCTGGCATCACCGGGCGCCCCTGTCACAGCCGCGGGACAGACTCTCGCGTCGACAACCG
The DNA here is from genome assembly GCF_002532875.2 of Varroa jacobsoni. NCBI lineage: Eukaryota > Metazoa > Arthropoda > Arachnida > Mesostigmata > Varroidae > Varroa > Varroa jacobsoni. The sequence continues at coordinate 56,748 of NW_019213603.1, read as the reverse complement.
CTACCCAAAATTCCATCACCCCAGCTTCTACCCCAACCTCCCAGAGCCCAGGTCCTGTTGTCGTCCAGCAAGCACAGCCTCCTACGTCCGCCCCTACAGCCACAACCCAGATCCCGCCCAACCCAACAACCCAACAAACCCCGACTACCCCGAGCGCTGTTACCAATCAGCTCAAACCTTCGCCGGGCCTTCAGCTACAAGGGCCGGTATCATCTACCGCCGTTGTCCAGCAAACGCAACAGCAGCAGCCACCAGGTGGCACTGGGACTGTCGGCGTCGTTGGCCTCGGCGGGCAGGTGCAGCCAGCTGCTGCGGCAGCAACAGGCCAGTTGTTGCAGCAGCAAATCCACCAGCAACAGCAGCAGCAGGGGCCGCAAGCGGGGCAAATGCAGAGTCCGCAAACCGCCAGTCAGCCTCAGGTACCCAGCTGAGTAATCGAGCCATGTAACCATCAGTTAATAAGGGGAAAGCAAGGGTAGGGCAAAATTAATGAAAAAACGGAAACAGAGCGATCTGTTTTGTAGGATTACACTACAATCGTGGTCTGTCTTTGTCGTCGTACGCTTATAAAATTGGGGCATCCCCAAACTAAAAAATTGGGTATCTTTAGTCTATTGTGGTAATAGTCTATTTTCTTGTAAATTCGATACCTTTTAATAGGGCATTTAATAAATCTAGTCGAGAGCAAAATCTGTGCACATAAAAGTTCGGTGTATTCTCGAACTATACGTTAACAGAAAGAAGATTATTTGGCGGAGCCACCTTTTGTTTCTATCCATATTGTTTGTCATGAACGTCTTCGGCAACGAAATAACTAATATACACAATTAGAAAAGAATTAGTCAACGCCAGAGAAGGCTAACCAGCTCGGCTATTAAGTATTAGTTTATCCACAACATAGGATACTATAGTGTATTAATAAAACAAAATTCCAAAAAATTAAGAAAGCTTTTCAGGCTAGTGCTAAAAACTTTTACACTGATTATGAAATTGAACGGAGTGTGAAGTAGCTTTTGTATCTCCAAATCGTGATTAAAGAAGCGCTATGAAGAACTGTAATAATTTTGCTCTTGGCTAGACTATAAGATCAGCGGTGATTTTATTTTCGGCAGAGATAATAAGGAAAAATACGCTCCTATGGAAACGCTAAAACGATCGCGAATTTTAAGCTTAGTTATGAAAGTGAACGACCTGTGAAGACAAAGGCCAGCCATGTTTGTATTTAAATGGTTTGCTGTGGTGCTGATTTGGCCTCGGATGAAGACACCTTGCTTTGCGCTATTCTATAAGCAACAAATGGTTTATATACCTGTATACTATTGCATGCGCTTAGAATAAACGTTTTCCCCGTTACGGAAATTACCTTTGCGCCTAGCATCGTGGTTTATAGTTATAAGACCGTTATAAAACTTTTGAATATATTTTATGTTAACCCTGAGATGTACCTTTCCTTGCATGACGCCAATTCAAACAAGCCACATACTTGAGACGCGCCAATCTAGGCTGGTATACCTGATATTAACTTAATCAACTGAACTGATCACTAACCAGCTAATAATACTAACATATAATACTACTATGCACTCAGATCTAAGTTGCCACGTAGCGGCAGCAGGGCAGGTATGTATATATATCTTGTGCATTTTTTGACGGTAGTGAGTGAAGTTTGAGAGTTCTTACACGGTAATAGAGAGATTTGATCTAAAGTATGCCGTTGTTGTTACTGTTGTTGTTGTTGTTGTTGCTATCGTTTGCTGCTGTTGTTTTGCTTATTGTCTTTTCTCGTTGCTGCTCTTGTCGATTTCTTTCTTTCCCATGCTGCCTCTGCTGATGCTGACACTGCTGCTGACTCTGCTGGCTGGCTGGCAACTTTCTCTCTCTGTGTGTCTCTCTTTCTCTCTCTCTGTCTCACTGTCACGCTCTGCCTCTTCCACACCATTTTGTGCCGTTCTGTCTCCATCTACCGATGTCCTGTTGGCGCACACGCGTGCGATGGTATGTGCGTGCGATCGCGGAAACCGCACACGGCAACGACTCACTTCGGCTTCGGCTCAAATGTACCTTAATCGACATAAATTTACGAAAACTAACGACAACTCGACATCTGATGGTGCTTCTCATCCATATGAATACACACCTGGTGTTTGGTGCCAATGGTTGCTTCATCGGCATTTGATTACGATTTCTTTGGATAATCCAAAATGATGACAGTCGATGGTGGCTGTTGGCGGTGTCGGCCACATGGCTGGATCTTATCAGGCGCATACGCAACTGAGTCCTTCGGGTGGCCATGGAGGTGCTGCAAGTACCCCTCCCCCCGGCCGAGTAGGCGTCGGAGTCCTTACCATGCACAGAGGAGACACAGGCACACCTCCTTTAAGTGGTGGCCCCGGAGGCCATCCAAATCATATGAGTGGCCCCCATGGTCCGCACCACGGTTCTGGCAGTGTGGTGCATCAAGGGGTTCATCATGGCCATGGGAGTTCCCATAGCCATGGCAGCGCTCACGGTGGTCCTCACGGCGGATCTCCGCATCCACATCATTCCCCGGGACAGCATCATCAGGTGATAGCACCTCGAGCAATGCCGATGTCCCCCTCCGTCGCATCAGGCATAGGAGCGTCAGCCGTGTGCGCCGCTACATCTAGCCAGATGTTACGCTCAGCTTCACCGCAGCCCCACCATCCACTTCACGCGACTCAGCATCCGCAACATCCACAAGGTCTGCTACCACACATTCATCCGCAACAACAACAACCTGGTGGCCCACAGCAACAAATCCAGACTTCACAACAGCAGTCACAGGTTCAAGGAAACCAGTTGCCCGGAAACGTGCATCCGAAGGTAGACATTCGTCATCCGTTTAGGTTCAACTGTCGTCAACAAAAGCAGCAAATATAGCTAGGGACAGCAGTAATAGCTGTTGAGGAAAATAAAACAACTGTTCTTGTGCAAGCTGTGCAAGCCAGACAGGACCCTCGTCATTCGACACTCAGTGGCATCGATGCTAATTCCCGATATTCGCGAATGCGTAGACGGATGTATTGTAGAATCACAGATAGACGGACATGTTGCATGGGGACAGAACAGAGTTATGGCACATATAGTGTAAAACAAACACCTTTGAAATAAGATTCTGCTCGGTCGGTGTTATCAAAAGGTTGTAGTAGAAATGATGTATAGCACATGTTTGGGTGCGCACCTCCTATTGGATTTGTTGCAGTACTAAAGCAAGGCAATGTACAAACACAATGCTCTTCTGAAGAAAGCTACAATAGTTGGTTTCTGATCTATAGCTCTATTGTGCGTGTTCTTAACTTAACGATGGGTGCACCCTGGGTCTGCGAAATGGCGAGTCATTAACTTGAATTACTTTATAATAAGAATAACACGGGCGTGGAAAATAACAGTCGCCTAGCGTATCCATTTTTAGATGTACATGTCACTTATGTAGCTACACTGATTTGCAGATGGCGACGCAGATGGGACCAAATGGTCAACGTATGATAATGGGGCCTCATATGCAACGAATGCCTTTGGCCCCTGGTGGACCCTCCATGGCGCAAATGCAGCTTGGACCGCCTGGAACACAAGCTCAAGTGGGCACAATTGGAGGGCCTCATATGGGTGGTCAACAGAGGTACGTTGGACCTATGGGACAGCAGATGATTGGACCACAAGGTCAAACCCCTCCGGGTGTCAAAGTTAATCCACAAACGAAAACCGCTTTAGCGAATTTACTCAATAATAGGCTTGGTGGAGGAGGACAGCAGGGTGAAATGGGACCAATGTGCCCTCAAAATGGACCGCAGCCTCCAATGGGAATGCAACCACAACCCCAAGCAGGTCTATTACAAGGCGGAATGCGATGCTATCAGCCGACGGGGCCTAGTGAGGGTCAATCAATGCAGCCAGGCCAAGCTCATTCGGGTGGGCCAGTGAGTTATCGACCGGTTGGAGCACCCTTGGTTCGAGCTGTCCGTCCCGACGGTAGCATGCATGGTCCTTTCATAGGGGCACATAGCCAACATCCGCATGCCCATGTAATCGCTCAGGAGACGCTAGTTGGCCATGAACAATCGCCCCACCTATCTGCTGACACGTGCTTCCTCGGCTGCGTCTTTTACTTTTTGCTTCATCACTCGACTGAGTTCAACGCTGAGCACATCAGTATAGCAAAGGGTGTGTGTGAGGAAAAAGGTATGTTTCATTCATTACGGCCACTATTTTTATTATCTATCTAGATATGCAATATCTAATCGCAGAATAAGCTAATCTACTATTGTGCGCCCTTGCTATCATTGTCCACGTCGTATAGTGACTTAATACTGGTTTTTACTATGGTCTTCTATAAGGCGGTACTGTGGCTGAAATGTATAGCCTGGAAGTGACACATGTTGTCTGTACGCATCAAAATCAGCTTGGTGTGGAGCGAGCACTTCGGGACGGCAAGCGTTGTATCACTGTATATTGGATCAATGACTGCGTACTGCAAGGCAAGATGGCCCCTCCATGGCAAGCACTGCACCTGCCAGCTGCGTTTGGGCCACGAGAGCAGCCTTGCGCGCAACACATCATATCGTCGACTGGCTTCAGCGGCGAAGAACGGTTGCGTATCCGTACGATGATTAATAAAGTAGGTGCCAAGTACTCGGCGTGTATGACGCGAGAAAATTCATTACTAATTGTCAAATCTCGTCGTTGGGCTGAAAGCGGTGAAAAATTGAAAAAGGCCCATGAGTGGAACATGGCGTGCGTCAGTGCGCAATGGCTCAGCGATGTAATGCTGGGGCACTATGAGGCTGTCAGAATGCCAATGTCACCTAAGTACCAGGTACGTTTAATGCGACAAAATTCTCAGCTTGTTATTGTTACTCAAATAACAGTTTTTACCAGTTGTTAATGCTATCATCGAACCTTTCAGAATAAAGCAAAAGGCAAATGTTGACACAAGAGGTAACAGACGAATGTTCATGGTTCTATGTTTAATTTTCAGGTGAGTGAAATGGACATACCCTTTCTTCGCATCGACTACGGAATAGCGCAAGCCCTTTTGATGGCATGGAAGGTGCCTATCAAGATATCGGAAGATCAATGGAGGAGCTTCTCTGAGTCAGATCTCTACCATCGCGTACAGAAACGAAAGCTAGAAATCGCCGAGGAAGAAGAGGTGATTCGCAAGAAGAAACCCGCAAACGATGAAAATTGTGTCACTGTAACTAACCCGAATCCACCGTCCGAGGGCCAGAAGCCACTAGTCTTGTTCTCGGGAATTCAAGATCCGGAACCCCTCAAGAAGATGGTGCGTATATATATAGTTTTTAACCTTTATTACTACGTTCGTTCATGGCTACATCTGAGCAAAATGTGGTCGACATCGCCGATTTTTTGTGCTCAAAAACTTCATCAATAATACACGAAAGGTGAGAGTGCGTTAAGCTGCTTGAAGACCAAAGTATGTCAAAGCTTGTCGACTGCATTCATAAATGAACTTGGTGAACCAGTAGCGAATGACAGGATACCTATTATGCTGCTTTCGAATACGTTGCTTACTGTTAAAGTTCTTAATCAGTTGAAGTGCTGATGTAGTGTTCATACATAAAAAATTCCGCAGTGATTTAAGTAGTAAGTACAATAGATTTTTTAGATGTTCAATGTTGCAAGCAAAATGTTAATTATGGTTTCATTCGTGCTAACGTATGTAAGCTTTGTTCCCTTGGTGCAGATCCTCCAACTAGGTGGTCAAATCGCTAAGAATGCCAAGGAAGCAACGCATTTGGTATTAGCAAAATTCTCGCGCACTATCAAGGTGATGTGTGCGGTTAATCATGTCAAGCATATTTGTTGCCCCGAGTGGGTACACGAGTCACATAGAGCTAATACTTTCCTTGGTGAGTATCCTATATTTATCTAAAGAATAGCATCCTCTAAATATATACATATGTAGGTAAAATCTAAAATAATGACTTTGTTTTTTTCTTACTTTATTATTTATTATATTATATTGTCTATTGCTTGTGCCGGCCATTGTATATATTTTCAGTCATCACAAAAGTTTTACGATGTTTATATTTAGTTAGTCGTTATTGTTTGTATTTGTATATTTGTTTTTATTACAGAAAATTAGAACAGTAATGGCACTAAATAAAATTCACAGTTTTTTTTGTCCTAATTATAAAAGTAATAGCTAGATACATAGTTCACTAGGTTCTTATCTGTTTTTCTTTGCCTGTTACTGCGCTAATCTCTAATCTCCATTATTTTTAGACCCCACCGAATATTGGCTGCAGGATTCTGATGCTGAAAAGCAATTTGGCTTCAGCTTGCGCTATATCCATATGCAGAGACAACGAAATGCTCCTCCGCCTCTCAAAGGCTACGTGTTCTACGTCACACCAGGATGCTTACCGACGATACCCGTCCTGAAAGAGGTTGTGGAAGCGGCTGGTGGCAGTATGTTCCTCAACAAGCGACCTACCCTCAAGCATATCAATCAGTTTAACAACAACAACAACTACAGCAACAATAATAATAATCACAGCAGTAATACAAATAACAGCAACAACAACAGCGTTGGTAGCAACAACAATAGTATGAATAGTACCTGCACTGGAAACAGTGCAAATAATAACGGCAGCAACAAGGACAATAGTGAGTTAACAACAGCAACTACGACAACAGTCTCAACGACGACGACGACAACAACGACAACTAACAACTCGGCAGGAGCCGGTGTGACGACGCCGACGACGAACGTTAATGGCGGCCTACCCCCTGCCAATGACGGCGCCTCCAGTAAATTCATATGTGTTACGTGCGAGGACGATCTGTACATGTGCAAAGAACTTCTGGACAGGGGCGTGCGGCTGTACAATGTCGAGGTGATTTTAACAAGCATATTGCGGCAAAAGGTTGAACTTGACGAGTACGTCCTCGATTGTTGCATTTGAAAAAACATGACTGCAGAAATGTGAACGAGAGGAACTTGTAGAGATACAAAGTCAAAGCTGCTCTTTCAAGTTTTTGATTGAATATTGGACCACACATGAGCTGATCTGCCTGTGCCAGCTACTCGAGCCAACTAAATAGTACATTAGATTTATTATTACACGAAAAAAGAACTACTGTCGTGGGTCTAGGCGATATAAAAAAAATGCGAAAAAATCTATAGATTCCGGTGCGTGCTGCGCGTTTAGGCTCGCCCAAGCATCGAACGCGCACGCAATGTATATTAAAATAGTAGAATTTATATATATATATATATATATATATATGCAATTGATTGGTTGTAAACAACAGCGCGACTTGCGAAACAATGGAACTATGTACGATCACGTTGAGGATTCATAAGTGAAAGATCTAGGTAGTGTGTGCAATGAAAAGGAAGTATCCAAGGAAGAACAAGTAGAACTAAACCCGTTCGAGGATTTAACTGACGATAGTGATGCCAACTAGAATATGTGAGAGGGAAACATCGTTGTGGATTTTCATCGTCCATCAGATGTTAAATAGTGAAAGGTAATTCTAGAGTCCCGTAAGTCGATATACACGTGTGATTGTGTATACTACGCTGGTGTACCGGACGATCCTTACATGACAGAGTAAGCATATTTTCCTCATAGGGCATTAGCAAAATAAGGGAAAACGACACACCTTTGTATCGTGTCATACTGACATTGCATAGAAGCAAAATCACACTTTTCAATCACAAGTGACGCAGAGAAGAATTCGCAGTCCTTCAGTTTTGGCTTTCGTTAGTTTGTCATTTTACAGGAAGATTAAGAGAGACGGTAGCTCATAAATCTGTATAAATTGAGTCGTTGTAGTCACTGTAGTTTAGGTTGAAGATTTTGTGGAAAACTGTTTCGTAGCTGAAATTATCAATTTTTGACTGAATCATATCGTTTTCACTATTTGCGTACGACTTGCGTATATTTTTTATACAATGATGTACACTATTGAATTTTTTCATCAGTTCAATCCTCTCGCCACCTCACCTCTTCGTATGGAGACTATCTCCAGTCATCAGCAAATTATACGTGTGCACAGCTTGAACTTCATATGCGCAGCGTTAATGCCATGTAATTATAACAATAGACAAATTTATTAAATCAGACACATGTAACACGTTATTTAATAGACGAGAAACTGCAACAGAGCTTACAACTAAAATACTATTAGATGTGTGATCTAAAAACTGATACTTGTTGTCAAGGTAGTTTCGTAGATTTACATCGATAGTACTGCATCGGCATCGATGCGGACGGCGTGTTCTGTTACTTTGACAAGTACCGAGTATGCGAGAAAAAAAAGAAAAATTACGACTAAATGCAGTACCGATCTCACTCATTTGTCCATGTAAATGATATTACAATTCTATTATGATTATATAGACTTAATTATTTTACCGTTGTAATCTGAATTGTCGAGTATTGTTTGTATGTTCAATGCTATATCACTATTACTGCTGATATTATATCGCGATGTAATATAAAGACGTTAGAAATGGGAAAAAGATGAAATATGAAATGTAAATAACCGTGTAAATTGTCGTAATTAGAGCTGGACCATTAACGAGAGGACCAGCTGGATATATAGTAGGTAATTACAGGGAAGGGAAACTACCTGGGTAAGAAAGGGGATAGGTTTATCCTATAGGGTTTTTCTGCAAATCAAGAACCTGAGAACCTTTTTAGTAAGAACTCTGTCGAAGAACATGGCCAACAGGGTCATCGTTGGACATGTCCGAACCGGGTAGATTTGCGGTGTCAAAAAAATCGACGATCAAACATGACAACGAACTTTTTAATGAAGAAAAAGAAATCTACTAGAGAAATCCAAACGTTGTATTTATTCAAAATATATATATATATATATATATATATATATAAACAAAGAACGCTTATTAGCAACACACAACAACGTTATGGGCCTAATAGTACACGATATCGTTGAAAGTGAGAGAAAGTCTATCGGACAATCGTAAATTTCAAGTTTCTTTATTCTTCTACCTAAAGTTCAAGCCGTTTAAGTTCATCTGACAATTCTTTTTCTTTAGAGATTTTTTCCATCTGCTCCGGGTCGAGGGACTCTCCTTCAGCTAACCGTTGCTTCAATACGTAGATTTGTGACAATTTCTTCTTAATAGCTGTCGCCTGAAAATCGCAGAATGCAATAAGCAATAAAAAAATACTTTTAATTTCCTCGTCTTTTTAATTTCGTAATATTAAAAATGTACGAATTGGTTAATAGTCAGTAGGTCAAGAAGGAATTACTTCACGTTTGTAATAAAAATATTTCTCTCGTACTGTCTAATTGCCTACCTTACGATCGTCCTCGTCAAGTTTGCTGAAGCCAAAATCGATCACAGGATTTCCCACCGGCGGCTCCGATGGTTTGGCAGTCTTAGATTTCTTCCTATTTTTATTCTTTCTGTTTTCTTCCTTTTTTGCCTCTTCAAGGGCTCGAACACCTGGGGGCCGGTAGGCTTGTTTGGACGCCTTAGGCGTCGACTGCCTAATGCCCTCAACCTTCTTAAAGACAATCGTAGGCTTGGCGTATTTATTGGTTGACTCTTTTGATAAGCAAATCTGCCACAGTTCGTCAAAGCTTTCATTGCCATCCTTACTCGAGGCAATTTCGCTCTTTAACGCCCCTGAGTAGTGCCACACCTTAAAGCCATTGTTGACTCGAAGTCGCGGTGAAAGTGTAGCTGTAAGAAAATGCATGCCGTCAACGGAAAACTCGAGATGTGTTGTATCTGGTATTTCCATTATACTGATACGTTTTTTCTGCTCGACATCCCATGTTTCGACGGTGCCCTGAAGGTTGCCAAAGCCCGCTGTCAGTAGAATGTTGCCTTGTGGATTGAAGTAGGCTAAATTTCTTGGACCCTCTTCTATATCCCATATGGGAGAGCATTTAAGGTTGAATATGGTCGCCTTGGCTGGCATGAAGCCGTACACAACGCAAAACGTGTCAGTGCACCATTCCGTATGGTAGATTGGACCTTTTTTCTTCAACTGAACAATGCAGCTGTCGCCCTCAACATTTGCGTAATGCAACGCCTGGTCGCCGTAATACGAAGTATTGCTTTTGTCAACTTCGTTTGCGGCAAGAATCAGAAGGTCAGTGCCTTTCGCATTCCACTTGAACGTGACATTGTCGCATGTGAAGAACGATTTTGACGCCACTGGATCACTTGAGATATCGATATTATAGATTCTACAGAACGCGGGTTCCCCTTTTCCGCTTGCCGGCACATAACAAGCAAAGAACTTTCTACTTACCGACGGCGACAAGCGAATATCAGTTACGCGTTTGATATTGACCTGTTTAACGTGTTTCGATAAATCAGTAGGTTCATACAATAAAACCGTATTGTTATACGGTCGTGCTAGATACGCCTCGTCGGCGAACCAGTGTGGTTCCCAGCCCGTTTGCCGGCGCTGTACATACGAGTGAACTGTTTCGCCCGTGGTGCAGTTGACGATAAAAACATTTGGCATTGGTTGCTCGTTAGGTTTACATAGAAACGCTGTAAGAATATTCAGAAAGGTTGCCTTAGGTGAAAACTGAATTCCTTGCACTTTCTCGAATGGCAGAGTCTGAAGACGTTTGAGCGAGGGTACCTCAACCAGATGGATGCCCTGAAACAATTAGAAGTTTATTGGAGAAAAACTTCGTGTCAGTTTTTAGAACGCACATCGCGTTTATCCTTATGGAAATAAAAAAATATTGCCCTTTCAATTTAAATATATTTTGAGATTAATTAGGACAGATAGTACGTGTAGAATAGAATACCATAATTAAAAAAATTTGCTCAATTCAAGGAGAGGAAAATTCCAATGCACCACGGTTTCATTTGGTACACCTCCGTGAAACACGAAATAGGAAGGACGTAATAAAAGTATATTTCTGTTAACTGTTAAAAGTTGGGTGGTAAGCTGTAATAAAGAGACACCTAGTACTATGTACCCTAGGGATAGCGGGAGATTGAAAGATGTCAAAAGATGAATAAGTAGAAACAAGTTTATGAGCGGCACGTTTTAACGTGGAGAAGAATACCAGCGCACATATTGAGTAGTTATAATTTCCCCACACATTGTCTCTTTATGGAAATGTAGGTTAGACGGACATCCACTGATGTATAAAAAAAACTACACTCGCATTTCAAGACGGAAATGCGCCTTTCCTAATAACGATTTTCTTAATCGATAGGAATTAGCGTGATATTCAAAATGCGGGACATGACAGGTGTACCTTCCGGCTAGCATATGCAAGCATCTTGCCATCTTCACTCTGATCCATAAATTTACAATCGTCATCGAGCTTCTCTTTGAAGATCGCCTGTGACTTGTCATTGATTGAATACACTAATAGGCCACGGTTGCCACATGCAAAGACGAGTCTCACATCATCAACAGCCATAGTGGCGGCATCAACAATTATTATTAATATTAAGAAAAGTGTACAGTACTCCTACTATCCTTATCGTTTGCCGTTCACGCTCTCTATTTTTTTTTTACCTGCACTCTAAACAAGAACACAGATTGACCACACGTTCTAAACTGAGTCGCCGTTTACGGAGGCGACTGTCGGAGAATACCAATATCGTCATGGGAGCGCCGTATTTTAAACTGACAGCTGCATTAGCTACATCAAGGTGGTCGAAATTGTTTAACGCAACGGATAAGAATTAAGGGGCAAGAATCCGTGGTCACAAGAAACCGCCATCTTGCTAAAGAGTTTGTTATCATCGCACTGATCGTATCGCCTGTGCCTCATCGCGGAAGCGGTATATGTGGACCAATTGTTTTTAGGCGATTTCACCATGGCTTACACCTAAATATAAAGGAATTCATAACTGTCTTCATGCTTAGCCTCTTCATAATATAATGTTAACCATATAACAGGCTTAATAGTGGATCATTTTGTGGAATCATAGAATTTGTCTATAAGTGCACAGATATATAATTACTGGTAAATCTGTGCAGTCGATATGGGATAACGCACATTGAAAATAAAGCCTATATCTTTTCTCAATCTCATATACGTCGTTTAATGTATGAAAATACGGAAAATGCATAACTCCTTTAGTGCAATGGGTCGTTAAGGTCAACCTTGCTGTCGCTCTATATCCATAAACACCCGAATAAGTAATCACGTTGAGCAAATGTGTACAAAGTGATTTCATATTCTGTAAATGAATAATTATCTTGGTATAAAGACACCACCCCTGCGTTAAACGAACTTTTTTTCGTACCCAGTGATGTTTCTCTTAATCATCAAATTCGGTGATGCCTGGGCCTCGGCGGAAGTTCGGCATTTTCCTTATCTTTTCCTTTCTTCTCTCAAAGCCAAAATCCTTTCGTTTGAAAGTTCCGAGCATCATCGGTATGCTAAAAAATCCAAGACATTTCATAGTAATACTTTCTTAAATACATCTAATTTGAGCTGCCTAAGCTAGGCTCATTAGATATCACGAGATCCAACAAGAAACCGTATAGTATTCGAGATCTAATTAAAGCGAGAATTCATTTGAAAAAAATTGTGGCGATGGTCGCTCGCGTTTAGCATGTTGTAACACATTGTGCCTGTTACAGAAAGCGCGCCTGTACCGGCGTAGGCCTTGCCGATTGTTCGCTAAGCCGCTGTCAATCATGCCTAGTTGTGAACGCTTTAGAAGTTCTCTTTTGCTATATAGAAAATGCAAGAAGATCTATAAATAGATATATTAATTTTTGAATCTTTAACCCAGTCGACCTTTTCTAAGCTGAGAATAAGCATTTCGGTTGCCCATCCCTTCTATTAAGCGGTCGGCATAGAACGGCAACCCGACGCTTTCATGAGAACGAGCCGCCTAGAAGAAATATGTACGAGAGTTCCGCCTCACCGCGGTCGGCGTTGGCCAGTACCGCTCAGTTATTTGGCTATTGAAGCGCATGCAAAGACCAATTCGGCAATTTAATTACTAAACTCAGTCACCTCAATTCAATCGCCAAACACCATTACTTGTATCGGCGGCCGCCACCGTCAAGCTATCGAACACAGATATCGTCATCAACCACCCGTATCTGATCTACTCTTGGCAGTTTCTAGCTGTCTGGTGCCTATCTACATATCTGGCCGACCCGACAGTCTTTCATCAAGCGGATATATGATTACAGTACAATAGATACTACAACAGACAGTGCATCCGTTCTCTAGTTCACGCGACAGCAGCAAGAGCACAGATCTTAAACACGTGAGCATAGGTTGCTTTCTGCGTAGCGGTTAAACGTAAACGCCAAAGCAATATCCAACGACGAAGTCTGCAGCAGTTTTTGTAAACTGCCACCGAGACCGACACGGATAAATGTGGAATGACTCTGGCACAATGCGCCGCCTAGTAGTGCCGCGTCAATATGCCGCACCACATAACATAACAGCAGCCGCATGGCGAGGGAAACACATTTTTCCGCATTTTCTCTCTCTACTTTATATGTATGAGGGGCACACGAGTACAACCAGTCTGTGTTATGGATGAGAAGGAAGCGGGTCAGCGCTCTCGTACCTACGGACGCAGTGGTTAACGAACAAAGTAACGAACACAAAAATATTAGACGACCGGCCAGACAAGCAAATCGATCCATATCGGACAAGCTGACCGACTGACAGAGGGACGGAGTTAGTTGCTGCCCGCTGCTGCCGGTAATCGAAGTGTGTCATTGTAGCCTGTCTTCCGTAAACAGCATCGCGTGAGTTGAGCTTTTTGTTATAGATGCTTAATATTGTGTTTTGTTGTTATAAGCTTCTTAGACAAAACCTCTTAATATTAATTTTGTAAAAGCTGGAGTTTATTTTCAAAAATCTATCGACGTTAGTTAGACATCTCTGCTCGATACATGAGCCGAAAAAACTAACAGATTGATTTTGCTGCCCAGAGAATTGCATTTCGAGAACTGTACCATAAATGCACAGTGACGCCAAGTTGCTGAAAATGAATAGTTAGTAAAATTTTTAACTTTAACAATTGGTGCTGTCAATGATTTTTCTTCCACATTTAGACTACTCATCAGTTAAAAGGGAAGTAGCGATTTAACGAGACAAAACGACACTGAGAGGACTAATGACGTTCAGAGAGCAGCCATTGAACAAAAACAGAAATGTTGCCCTCGGAATCTTTTGAGATTCTGGTGTGTTATTCTTAGCGTCTATTTTTGTAGTACATAGATCAGGATAGTTAATGGGTTGGTTCAATTCTACTTGGATAATGCAACACTATTTACCTATCTTGGCACTGACATTACGAAATATTGTCCGCTGCTTGCAAGTTCATCATAAGATGAAATGAAGCCTAGCTATGATAACGCTCGACTGTTTTGACGCCGATGCCTCAAGTAAAAACGAAGCTATACGTGATCACAACAACCGATCATATTTACGGCTATGGCGCTAAAGTAGTAACGCTCGACGTTTTTTCCCCACTAACCGATTGTAAGATGTACTGTGTAAGATGTGACTGCAACACAAAAGTAAGCTACGTATGTTCGTTGTGAATAGAATAAGCTTTAACAGAGAGCACAAGTGTTTTTGGTTTGACTCTTTTCGCCAACCGACCAGCGAGTTACTAAGTGGAACTACGATCAGATCAGGGGTCAGAAATCGCACCTCGAAATCTGACCACCTGACCAAGCTATGTGGGAGAAAGGTACTGCCATTTGAGCGCGCCACGATTTGTGTGCCAACTAAAAGACCCTAAATTTTTACTCGTGCCACTACAGGCTGCTTCGCGCTTAAACAAGCAATTATTTGATCGGTGCTATCCAAGCATACATCTCTTTACTGGGAGCGAAATTTCTTGCTGTATCTGTAAGAAAAATAAATTCCCGTTTGGATGTATTGGGCTTGTCAAATGATGAATGGGTGGAACTTAAGGCATAGATGGTGCCAGCTCTGCCCTGTGGACGTGTTTTAACCCTGATATGGTCGTGGGCATTGCCCTGAGTGTAAACAATCGCAGGGGTGTTTGATCGCTATGGGTTATCATCGCATAGTTTCCATCAGGTGACCCAAACCTATCGAGACTCATCTAAAAATAAAAACGTGATTACCAACATAACCAGGTAATTAACGTGTCGGAATGGCTTGTTCCTGTTATCGTTACATACAGATAACTTCTAATCTGGATTATCTGATGATGGAATTATCAGCTGAGGCTGAGTGAGCAAATAGCTAACCATGTAATAGTTGACGAGTCTACGCAACAAGGATACATTGTATCAGTAACATTAAACTCTATTCTTGTAAGTGGCTGCTGTCAGGTGCCGTTAATGGATCATATCCTTAAAGACAACGTTGTTTATTATGCTATGCATATTAGATATACAATATGACGTAGATTCAGAGGGTCAGCATCTAGTCAAATTATGAGTGTCACAAAGTATCGGTAGAAAAATTGAAGCATGATTCTGAGTCCTTCTTAAGGGCTTTCATGCTTGGTTCCGAGACCTACACGTTATAAACCATGTGAATTTTAGTATCACTATCACTGTTATTTTTTTCGTTGATACTGTATTCTATTCTCGCCCTCGATGAGCCGCAGGCTGAAAGCCACGTTTAAAATCTTCTGAAAAGGAAGTTTCATTGTAGTCTTCAATACTTTCAAATTGCATTTAAATCAGACAGATATCAAACAATAATTTGGCTATAGACATGTAGCTGTGTCCGACTTGGAATAAAAATATATGCAAGGAATCTACGCAAATTAGAATAGGAAAACATATTGCGATGATCATTGAACTATTGAAGTTTTATTATAATATAGGCTTATTATAATGAACAACAGTATAGTAGAGTTGTATTTTATAATCTATTAAATGAACCTCAGCACCTTTAGGGATAATCTGCTATTGAGCATCTTCCGGTAAATGTTGGACCTGAGGTCGAGATTTAGCACTTTTTTTATTTTGCATTTCAGAATCATGTCCCTTTCGGCGGTCATACGTGTGGCGGTTCGTACCGTTCACCCGTTTACGCGGAAATTCACTGCCAATACCCCGTCAGCGGTAATACTAGAAAACCATAAATTCGGTAAGATTATTATTCGGTAAGTGTATGACAGCAGGGCTGTGACTGAAGTAATTGCTACATATTAAACTAAATGTTTGTAGTGTTACATTTTACATCTAGACAGGCAGCTAGCTCCCAGCACAAGGCGAAGTGTGCTTATTTCAAGTTAGATCACCGTGTGTTTCTGAGATTCACAGACAAACACGTTACCTACTGAGGCACCACGGGGACGATACTTATATCAGCAAACTATCGAAGATAGTTTAGATGATATGCGATCTATATCTGATATATAGAAACTGAACCGACGTATTGAAAAACTGTCGTTTATTTATTATTACTTCGTTAAGTGCTCATGACTGTTATATAGCAATACGCGTCGTGGCTGGCTCAAACGATTGTGATTGAGCGGTCCGGCTGCACTCTCCTTTAAAAGAGAACGAGATTAGTCTGTTGTTATTTATTGGTTTGCTATTAGCTTCCTGCGAAGTAGCATATATATAGAAAAATTTGGCGTAGATCTTATTGGCTCGAACACCGTTCTAGATCTCTAAAAAAGGATAAGCAGAACTGTACAGTTGAACTCAATTTTCAACCAGGCCCATACATTAAAAACGCGCCTTATCCTGCGTCGAATTTAGGTATGATTTTGCAAAGTTTCCACTGCAACATCGCTTCACTTTTTGCTGTTGTAATAAATTTTAGGAGATCTAAGTGGTCTCCGAACCGCAATGCTGCACAGGTCATCAGTGGTGATGACAAAACTCGAGTACGAAGATCTAGTCGCGCTTCTGGGTGGAGGAAACCTGCATCTTGTTGACGTGAGAGAGCCGAGCGAAATTCGTGAGACTGGCAGAATTCCTGGCGCCATAAACATCCCACGTATGTTGAAGATTTCAAGTCACTAGTTGAGATCTAGCGACAATCTACAATTACTCTCTAATAATAGTAATGATAACAATATTAACAAGAACACATTATGTATTTCAGTTGGTCAGGTAAAACAAGCACTGCTTCTCGACGACGAGATATTTCAGGAACGGTTCCGCTGTGAGAAGCCGCTGAAGCATGATACAAACCTCATCTTTTACGGCCTCGGACCAATTAAGAGCCGCGCTGCAGTCGAGTTGGCTCGTAAAGCCGGCTATAAGAGGTAAGAAAGAGCAAACAGCACACACAAGCTGATTTTTCTCACCTAATCTAGTAAGTTCCTGTAGGAACCGACAGATGGCGCTAGCGTCGGACCAGTTGATCATATCAAGCCGAAACTTACGAGGATGACTGTTTCGACAGTCGGCCGTAGGTACGATAGACTCGTTATCGTTAGAAGTGGTAATTCGGCACGTTCACTCATGAAGCTTGAAACGATGCATGCCGAGGTATATTCTGCACTATTTTCGTACTAGAAAAAGTGCTGTCAAAACAAAAATAATTGTTTGTAAAGTCGAAGAGGAACGTTGGGTAAGCGTTACCACATGCTAGTTTTCGTTGCAGAATAGGAGACTCTACTTGAATGACAAGCCACACTCTGGATGGCTACCAGAAGCAAACGACGGCGGTGAACTGCGGGTACTCTTTAAGCGAAATGCGGTGCACTCGACCTGAGAGAGCTTTCTGTACAACTACGAGTGATCCAGATGACTGTTGTCAATCGTTTGTATGGGCTGGCAAAGGTCTAAATCAAAGAAAACTGGACTTCTATGAATTTGGTAGAAACGACAAAGACGTTTGGTAGCCCGCCCCTCGTTGCTTGCATGATATAAACATTTCTATACAGGATCGTTTCGCCCGATGAAGGACTGATCGTTTGCGATTGCAAACTGCAATTGGTAGATTTTTTTCCAGTTCGATTCCGCGAAGAAATATTCATGGTTAAAGGCTACACTTTTGCATATAGCGTGGTGAGAAGGGAGTGTTATACTGTGTAGGTACATAAACTTAGGAAAGAATTACAGTAGATCTCTTACACAGAATGACTTATCTGTCGCGAAAATGACAGAAGGCCTTGGCAAAGGGCGACGAGAAAAGAGGTATTTCTGCATGATAGTGCTATATTCCTTGCTGCTTTGATGACCCAGAGAGCGCTAACAGACATCCCACGTAAACGCTACCCCACCCGACGTACGGTCTGGTTATCGATGCTTTTGATTATCTTTTGTTGCGGCTGAGGGAGCTTGGCAAGGAAGATAAGCACTTTCGAACAAAGGCCGAGATCCGCAAATGGATCGACGAACGAATCACTTCCAAGGAGACCTTTCCTACTTTGCAGGCACATGGGGTGCTAGCACGATCGGCGAAAGTAATAGGACACTACTTCGATTAAAAATTGACTACAATTAATAAAAGTAAATGGCTAAAAAAACAACTGAAATTTAACTTAATATCTGCCTACAATTCGGAGGTACTCAAGATTAATATGGCCAGTTTGTCGGGCGTATCGCAAAGGTAATCTTCTCTGAAAATTGGATATTAACTTCTGCTTTATCGCTGCCGACGAATTCGAAGCTATGCCTCCAAAATATGCACGAATTCGTTGGCATTGTTTTGCCAATTTTCTACCACCGAAAAATTCTGCTACCTAGTGCAAGTAACGAAACGTAATTAACAAAGTACTTTTTACAGCGGTTTAATGGCACGACGATATTGTATGAGAAAGTCTAGTGTGCTAACAGAATCATGTTTGTGTAACATCTGATTTTTGTACAATTTTACTGTTTATTGACTATTTTTCTATCTTCCAGTTGTCGAGAGTACAGTGGAGGTCTTGAGGATTGGTTAAAGCATGACGGAAACGTGGAGCGTGTTTCAAGCTGAAAAGTTTTCGACATTCCATGTTGATTTTACTACATATTCAGCCAGGTAGAACTTCTACGGAGGATCGCCGTTTCAAGTTCTCATTGAATTTTAAGTATATGCACTAAAACCGCTAGACGATCACTCTCAACGACATTCAAGTAAGGATCAAGAAGTAGAATAAACAAGTTCGTCTTTGTAGAAAATCATTTTTGAACCATGTTCTGGGCTATATCCATAGAGGTAGCAGATATTCAACCAGTATTTAAACAGGTAAATGTTACGAAGAAAAGTGGTTACGAACGCCTCTGTGTGTGATTATGTCGCTTGTTGCATATGGGCACGTGGTAAGTGGAAACGATAACAATGTTAGCAAATGAATATTCAGCGTTTAAGTTTGTGCCGAGATGTCGTCGCGAATTAGAGATGAAACTGCTAGATATCAATAAAGCACTAGGGATGCCGAACACGAGATTAGGACGATATGCGCTTTGGATTAGTACTTTTAACATAAAAATAAACTTCTATGTACGGTTGGCCATTAATGTATGTTTGTATTGCGCTCACTTTCTTTCTTAAAGGTATTAATACATCGATGGTCGAAATCAAGCTTAGGGTGGACGCGGTGTGCAAAAAATTAGGTTCCGCTTTTTTCGAAAATTTGTTTCAAAGCAACCAGAGAGTCTTATATGCCCGCTTACGCATTTTCCTACGACTCTTGCATGTGACACAATGATGTGATATCTTCCATATTTCTTTTTAAGATTTCTGACATGAATGGTGGGAGATGAAATAAAATCTATTAGCAATAAAGGGTTTACATGGCCACTCATTATGCAGTATATATGTCGAACGAATGTTTGCTCTAAGCAATTGAAGTACTGCGGAAATCCAATTTGTTTTTGTCCGAACCTTTTGTCAAGAAGGAAGGCGAGCGTGTTTTATATGTCACATTCATAACTAATCATTTTAGAAAGTTCATCAGCTTCAAGGCGTCTTTTAAGTAAAACAACGACAATCCTGTAAATATTAAATATGTTTCTCGTTATTATTTACGTATTGAAGCCAATTATGCAGGAGTTTCTCAACAACTGACTTGCTTTTATTGGTATTCTATCATCTAATCCAGTCATCGACAGGCTTGTCCTAAGAACTTAATTCCCAGATTACTAGCCAGTTAAAGGACGCTACAAGTAGGCTTGCCACGAGCGAGCTAAGCAAGCAGCACTAATAGTTCAACCTCTGCTTAGAGATCATTTGGAACAATATATTCATACTGACTGGTTTGCTTATAGGCCTGGGCAAATACAACACCTAACAGTGACCCTACGCGTAAATCGTAGCAAATCTGCAAGAAAATCTAACAAAAACCCCATTGCATTTTCTTAAAATGAACGAACGAATGAATGAATATATTAAAATATTAAAGTGAAAAATGTTGTGTTATAGTTATACAGAACTGGATAAAACGAGAGTTTATAGAAACGATGCATTCGACGAACAATCTGGAAAAGACAGTCAGTCGCCGTGTAGGAGACATTCGAACTATTTAAATATGTACAACAAATAGGGTAAAAATAAAATCATCGTACCATATTGCTTTCTGCTTTAAAATTGCATAACGGTATAATTAGCCTTCGTGATACCAATTCATAAGAAAAAAATTAATTATTATAATAATGATTATTAGCATAATGTTATTATATTATGTGTACACACAGTCATCGAAAGGGGTCCCCGATTTTTTACTAAAGACTTCGGAAGTTTATTCCAAATTTTATGCGGAATGATTATATGAAATAGGGGTGCTCAAATTGGCGTTTCTGGTCTTCTCAATCAAAATTGTAGACCGTACGATACCGCGTGAACTTGTCATACATACTTTTAGATCTTAGTGTTCACACAAATAGAGACCAGTAGAAAAAAAAGCTGTCCTAATTGGGGCTCTTTTAGGCTAACGTGACTCCTTTGAAAGATGCAGGCAAGAGACCTGCACCTAAATAGCCGTTGCCCGTTTTAATCTATGGCATAAATACTTCCGCTCTCTAGAGTACCCATCTTTGTGGGACCGAAAACTAGCTTTTTACACGCAGATGGTAGTTCTTTTTTCACATTTAGGATAAATATGACGTTAAACAAAACTGAAGTTATGAGCCTTAGTCTAACAAAGGCATGGTAAATGTAAAGGAATTACGATGCTAATAGTGGTGTGGAGTCACTCAACCTCTATGTTCGTCCACAGGCCACAGTGGCCTTCGTCGCCAGTGTCAATGCACTTCTAATTAGACACTTTTGTATCAGTGTCAAACTCTCAACGGACTTTGCCAGATTTATATTGGGTTATCGATTTTTCGGTGGAAGGTTCTCTGGCCTGAGGAAGAGGACTCCTTCGGGTATAAACTGAATTAAGGTCAATCTAAATATTTTCAACAGTATCTTGAATAGGCAAGTGCTTAAAATTTTTTTTGGTGACTTGCGTCAAAGCATCCTTTACAGGTCTGGCCTTGAACATCTAGCTCCTACTTGGAACATGTACTTGGAAAGTTTTTGCTTTGGGACTACCTGTGCCCTAAATTTTTTCAAATTAAGTGAATATTTCTACGACAGATTCACATCTTGCTATTTTCTCGTCTTAGTCATTCTCGGCCGAGCAATCAAACGAAGGAAGCGGCAGGTGGCTGACGTCTGTGGGTGCAAAGCGATACCCGCAGGTCGCTCTCTCATTAGAGTAATTCTATTCTAATTATCGTTATTTTCTATATGTTACGGCGCATGTAACGCCCTTGTACGACAAGAAAATACGATTGTCTAGGTAGAATTGAGTTCGATAGAGTAAGTTGTTGGACTCACAATCGAGCAATAGTAATTTCTATCTTTGTAGGAAACTCGGCGTTTTTTTCAGTTTATAATATTGGAGTAAGCCTTCAGTTACGTACGTAGAGAACGTAAAACTATCTATCCAAATTTAAGATAAATTGACATACACAGTGGCACAGGCATTATTGCCCAAAATACCGGCGCCGAAAGGTTCCAGCCTAAAAGCAACACAAAAGAAATTGTTGAAAAGCAGTAAGGATACCTCGTTATTCGATCTTATGTTCATGTGCTTTCATAACAGATAAATGAAAGTTAGTTGAAACATATTTGGACTTTTTGAGGCTAATATACTAGGATAGGGCGAAAAAGACCTCAAATAAATGCCCTTAGTAACATAGAACCCACGCAGAGAGTTTCACTTGATGGCCGTTTCAGACTCCAAATAATCTTCTTCCTATACACTTCTCTGTTTAATTTAGAAGCTAGCAACCTTACACAAGTCCAATAAGCTATCTTAGCACTTCCTATCAGGTCTCTGTAATCACTGTTTGATTCTATCAAAACCCCTTATACATGTTGCGACATGGTCATGTACAATAGAGCAGTGTTAATCAGTACCTCTAAACTATCGTATAGAGCATAGAAAAAAAAAGCTTTATATTATTTAACTCACTGTATAGCGTGTGCATGATGTTTGCATCTGTAATGTTTTGCCTCGACTGTCCATAAAACAAGCATTATACTATATCTAACGTAATTCTAAATAACATTATCGTGAACATATACGGTACGATATGGATAAGGATTTATGTTATCCACATGAACTTGGATGCACTTTGAAACTTAGATAAATAATACATTACTGTATCACTATTAGGAGCACAAAAAAACGTTAGAATAACATCGATTGTCAAATATTTCCTTTGTTCCATGTTACGAAACTTAGAAAAATTTACAAAAACTTACCAAGATAATCTTTCGTGCATTTTTTTGTTCCAAAAACGTATTGAATGCATATTTTATTTGAGAAAATATTATCGAATGTAACTTACCTGTCAAGATGGCAAATTTGAACGAAGATGGCTGTTTCCTTGGAAAGAAATCTAGTACATAGTCTAGAAAAATAGCATAGAAAATCTCATCATGTTCTTCGGAAAATACCAACAATTATCTACTACCACTAACAGTTGTTTTCTGAGAGGGCTAGTCTCAAACATGTCGGACGTGGTCCATTCGTAAGAATAAACGTTGATTTAGATACCATATGTCGATGTATACATTTTGCAGCAAGTTAACATTTAATGATAGTCACATGCTAGGATTTACGACCGTCAGCTCAGTCCTTTGTACAATATATGATCGTGCCCGCCGTCTGACATATTTGCCCATACCTCGATTTCTAACCGTCTTCTGAAAACGTAAAATGCGATAAGCCATTGGTCCCTTGTTAATTAGCAAAGCACATGTTGTCTTTCGTCTGTTGGATTCCGATTGTGCTGCTACAGCCTTAATATGTGAAGAAAGCACACACTAACTAATTGGATTCATTTCATCCTTGTGATAGAGCAGTGGCTAACGGGTTCGCGTATTAATCTTAGGGATATATGGCGATCTAGGTTCGAATCCGGGAGCTAGCCGTCTATAATAATTCTTCACGGCTTAAGAACCGGGCATAAAACACAAAAACCACTAACGAACAGGGTGCGCAGTCCTGTGCTAGCCACATTTTCTCGCGTGGTGTCGAGGTTTCCTTTCGTATTGCTTCCCTCTACGTGTGCTGCGTTCCAGTACTATGGTTAGAATGGAAAATACGGCTGCGCCGTACTGGTTAGCGCGTGGTACAACTGGCCGCACGCTTTGGTTACCCCACCGAGACAGTGCGAAAACGATGTGAACTTAATAACAATTTGTTCAGCTGCTACGGAGTAGTAATGGTAACAGATTTAGTGGGCAAAGAACGGGCGGTTTCGCAGACGGGCATGGGGAAATGGTTCGTCCCGGCCGCTCATCGTTCGGACGTAGCCTTGCGTACTTCAATGACGTACATGCGTTTATAACCAAACGACAACGGTTAGGGGATATACTCCTGATCAATGAATAATATATTATCGTGAATAATTTATTGTATTTTTAGTGCTATGGCAAACGATTGCCATAAGAGAGCCCACAAGCAGAAGGAAATGGCTTATATAAACAAATACGCAGCTACTACGAAGCAGGCTTTCTTGCATTTGCTCAGTGAACGTCTATCACGCTGCTATTTTAAGCAATTTTCGGATCGGAATGATCGACGCTTTAGACTCGCAGTAATAACTATGAGAAATATACGTGGGCGCCTGTTATCGAAGCTAACCCAGAATTTTACTTACTAATTGCACTCGTCACATCTGTATGGTGCGTGTATCGTCGACGCTTATGTTCTAAGTACGCTTATGTTCCTAAACGAGAAAAAGCGTAGGTTACTATAGCAGTGTTCTTGATACCTAGAAAGCTATTATTTAAAGGAGTGCAGTAAATACGTTACGTATTTTACCCACAGTTTTATTTGCTCGGTGGTATTGATTGACACCTGGAAGGTGAATAATAGACAGCTTTTAGAACTCCAGTTAGATGTTCAGCCTATGGCGTAAATGCTTCAAAAAGCGTAGGGAAACTCCGGAGCGAAAATCAGCTCAAATATTAGAGCAATACCTTCCTTGGAAAGTCGGTCTCAAAAGTGTATGTCAATATGTATGTATGTATGTATGTATATATATATATAGAAATGGATATACATATGTACGTGTTTGATCACCCGCAGCTGTGTATATCAGGCAGTTGTAAAACTGGCACTTAATACGTATTCTCGATCGTATTCTGCGCCCAAAGATAGTTACGTGTTTAAAACTGAGAACATTACCCTGATAGAAATTGCTTAAGTAGTGCGTTGTTTCGACGCGCGTTGGAAGCCGGTTTTATCGCACTTAGAAAGAGACGAGAGCTCAGCTGCTTTTTTTTTTATTATTAGTTAATAACTATTTAAATCCACGTGCGGTGAAGAAAAGTGCATGAACTTCCTCTTTCATCAAAATCATCGATATAATCTGCGTATGAAATTCAGTCGTTCTAGCCGTCATTCTGACAATATGGCACCCCGGTTAACTAATTTACAGAGCTAAATCTCCCATACGTAATCTCCAGAAAGAACTAAGCTTTATCTTCAATATTACATGCACATTATAGCAATGAACTGTATTGCTCGCCATCTGATCTCGCTATACCGATGCTCATTTTGTCAAGGCAGTATATATACTGTTGCATAAAGATAGCTGAGGCTGAAGCCATTTATCGAGGACTTTGGTGTATACTGAATGTTAAATTTGCCTGACACCTATCTGGCCGTATAGGTGATCCTGAGCACAAATCAACGTCGATAATGAAGATTTCAAACTATTTTTTTACATACTGCTTTGATTTGATGTGGACAATTTTATATACACACAAGCGCAGTTTCGCTTTATAGAAAAAATAAGTTTAGATGGCAATAAACGAGCAGGCAAGCAACTGAGTTTGTTTTCCGCTAGCATAGAGAATCTAATGCTCGGGCAGTAACATGTGGCCAATATAAATGTACATAATATTTTTATATGCTAAGATTTTAATAGGATGCGCGAGCTCTTAGGCAAAACAGGTTCTGACTATCGGCTAAAAGCCTTGATGCTTGATGTTCAAACGTTACCAATGAAAATAAATTTGAATTTAAATTGTAATGGTAGAGGGCGATTTGATCACCTAAAGAGAACTAGGGCCTGATCTTACAGCGGGATTACCTGACTATCAAACCCGATACCCGAAGTCATCAATGGAGCGCGAAGATCGCGGTCCGAATAGGTAGCCCCTGAAGCTAGATTGTAGAATCGGTCAAAACGAGACAAGGCAGTTGCCAACTTTCCGGTAAAGATCAATATAATGAGCTTATTATGTACACTTGTTTGCATGTGTTTATTGCGCTTCATACGTGTTAGTGTCACATAAATATAGCGAAAGGCAGTGTATACTTTTACTTTTGAATTCAATCTATAATCATACTGCAGTCAGCCAAATACAAACATCAAGTTTATCATTGTAATAAATCAATCGTCAATTGGAATACGATTTTTCTTCGTAGATGCATACTGTCGCACCTCAGAACAAGCATGAACAGTCTATGTCTACTCAAAAAAATAGATCGTTTATTTACTGTGTGTACAATGGGTAAGAGTGCGTGTCTCAATTACAATATATGAGCGAATACCGTACAGAGTATTGGTAAACCCTATTTTTCCTTTGGCTAACATAAATACTAATGCATCAGAAACATTTCAAGTTGAATTAATAAAATGTTTTTTCTGAAATTCACATAACAATTGTTGTGTGTGCAAAAAAACACCTGGATATTACCTACCCGAATAACAGGAACTGAGGAAAGTCGTACTGTGTGCTAGAGTGTTTTTGTTCTTCAAACAAAATTCTGTTGTGTTAGATATACGTTTAATGTCGAAAGTTCTCTGAAAACGTACACTTAGATAGATTTTTTCGGTGCTGTACCAAATTATTATTGTTAGGCAACTTTGCTATATTTGTATACTAATATAATAGAAAAAATTGTCAATTATAGTATAGTCAAGTGAACGCTGAGAAATAGAAGCGTACGTCGTCCAGTGAATCTGTATTGCTTAGAGCTATTATAGTAGCTATACCATAGTGTGGACCTATGCGTATATGTATATGTACTCGTATTAATAATTAAATCGTTTTATTGTTCGTGGTCGTGATCATCAGTAGCCGTATCGCCGGCAATCGTGCGCGGTCCATATCACTGAGACTATCTGTCCTTATAGTGCAATGTCCTATAGTCGCGCGGGACGGCATCTATAAATACCATATTGAGACTTGCCCACATGTATATATAATGTGAATGTACGCTGTGATGAACGAAATTTATAGAAAGAAAATATATATATATATATATATACATACACACATTCCCTACAGTTAATATACAGTTAGCTAGCTTAAGCTCTCGTATCAAACATGAATGAGCAGTAAACGGAGGTCCGCCCCCACACAATCACAGGGTCTTATGGCAAAGCAGCGGTAGCTGTTAGTCGATCTGCCGAGTGAGTCCTGCCCATCGTTGGGCTTCCCTTGTTTAGTGGTCAACGGCGCGTTTCGCGAGTTTCCGTTGGCGCGGCAGCGGAACACGACGACCCTCCCGACGAAACGATGGGACACCGCATTAGCACGCACGTAGAGTCCCAGCATAACGACTCGTAGACAATTTCTGTGATGGATCAACAATAGAAAACTTCAACAATCAACAAGCAAGAGGCCACGTGTAACAAGAAGACAAATGGACAACCCTCAGGGGCTGTATTTAAATTTCTAGTAATAAAACGTACATAGATAATAGCGATAATAATCAAGTAGAAAGTTTAATGGGGTGATCGTTGTAGACTGAGCAGATAGCATTGTGCTAGGCTTGGCCAGAAATGCACTCATAGGATAGATACTTGGATGATGGTTGCGGAATCGCTGATCCCGCAGAACCGAAGATGACCATGTGTTATTCTTTCAAGAACGTGAGATCAAAATTTGATTTCAGATTTCTTCAGTAGTCCAGAATTGGTGGATTTATTTTACACGAGACGTAACAGACAGGTCCTACTTTCGAAGAAGTCAACTTTATTTGTCATCGAAGCAAAGGAGTTTTATTCAAAGCGGGAAGTGAGGCAAGCGCTATTTCAACATTAGAAATAAATTTTACATGATACATAATATTATTATTGCTTTAACTTTGTAAAAACTCAGACAAAAATTGCCAGTGGGACAAAAGCTTCGACTGTGTGCCTACAAGTTTTCATATTTGAATTGAAAAAACTGTCGAAATTTAGTTTAAGCATCGCTGGATCAACTGAAGTTTCAATGGCAGTTAACTTCAAAGGAACGTCTCACTACATTCGCATAGGACAATATGTTGACTATAAATACTAAGTTAATTGCCAGGCACTACCTAACATTCTTTTCCAAGATATAATAACTTTGGTGCGGCTAGTGCATGCAGAAAAACGGAAGCGTATTTATAGGAAGAAAAGGAGAATAAACTCTCTAACAGCGCCCGTCGCTAACTGGATGTCTGGCCTTTTCCGATGCCTACAAACGCATGTCTTACACTGAATTGAACATTATGAACATTGTTTCGTTGCAGGAGACAGGCGTACAACCTCGTTAACATCACACTCATAATGGTTGAATTACATTAGACGTGGAATGAGTAACTGGGTCTGTGGTAGTTGGACGAACCGCTACGCTAATCTGTTATTAAGAGCCTTGGTAAATAAAAAGACGGCCTAGGCTCCACGGTTTAAGGCGGACAAACCAAATCGGAACTGTTGCCTCAAGTACAAAGGACCGGTTTCTACACCATTCAGAGTGCGGCAACAATTCTACATCGCTTGTCGTCAGATAACCTGTCATTTAGTACTTCCTCAAAAGAAAAAGTGTCCTCTCGAGTTCTTCCCTTGCATATACTGAGGCTACCTTTTTTTACCCGTTTTGATCCCTATATTTTCATACTTATTTGCCACCATATTTTCGTCAGAGAATCGGTCTGTATAGCGTACCTGTTCGACTTTACAGTAAAATTAGAATTTGAAGAAGACAATCGTGATCGTCGTGGGAGTATCACGCCTAGACAACGAAGCTGTTTTAGCGGAAAATTGTAGAGTCCCCTAGATGGGTTTAGCTAAAAACGATTAGAACTAAAAATGAAAAACAGCTCGTACACTCAATATCCGAATAAAAACTATAAACAAGGGTGATCTTCTGTTTTCTTCCGTCATTTTCTGTTATGAAGCAATCACAATATAACTACCACTGATAACTGGAAGACGTCTTCAATTATCTCACTATTACCCACGCAAAGGCTCTAAGTCTGACATAGAAATTCGTTACCTAAGCGTGCAGAAACTCATGTACGAAAGCAGATATATGTCATATATGCTATAAATTGAACGCTATCTTCAATAATCAAAATCAACAAAATATCTCTATAAAGGAAGTTGCATATGAGTGTTGGAATACAGCTCTGAGGTTACAGCTACTTTTGGGGCCTGATGTACAAGTCAACATTTCAAGTTTTAACTTTGGCACTCAAAGTTATAAAAGTTAGAGATAATTGAAGTATTAGCTAACTGATCCAGAGATTTATAGCGGCTACGTAAGACAGTAGGTGGAAGGCTTAGCACAAAGGTCTCAAGGAATTTCGGCCAACGGTGCTCGCAAAATTTTGAAATTTATGAAAGAAAAAAAGTAGTCAATGCATTTTTGTAGAGCATCATCATGTCTTACAAATATTCGCAAAGAAAGCCTGTGTAGAATCAGAGTTAATCATAAAGCTATGATCGTATGTACCTGCCAGTGTAACCCGTATTGGTGTTTACGTAGAGTCCGCGGCGCTAACAGGACTTACTGCTGTTAAGATCTT
Source organism: Varroa jacobsoni (assembly GCF_002532875.2). Classification (NCBI taxonomy): domain Eukaryota; kingdom Metazoa; phylum Arthropoda; class Arachnida; order Mesostigmata; family Varroidae; genus Varroa; species Varroa jacobsoni. The sequence goes on along the minus strand of NW_019213603.1, from coordinate 27,581 downwards.
TCATGTACCTTTGCTCCGTGCTGATACTGAACTTCGCATTTATCGCACTGCGGTCATTATGGTTTTATTGTTGTCACTATATTGTTGCTATATGTCGTCTTGCTCAAGATTTGGTTTACTACTTTAACTATGGAAGTACCTCATATGTGCGATTATTTATGCAAATAATTGAAATGAATAGAATCAACAGTTATAATACTACCTATCATCGTTGGTGATTTCTCATTCACTGTATTCGTTTCATGACACCAGTATAAGATGTGACGAAACGGCCACTGCCATACGTCTGTATAGTCATGCTAATAAGGCGGCGTCCCCCGCAGGATCAAAAGACAGAAGACAATGGTCTACGAGTATGTTAATGCTGATATGAGATACCGATGCTGCTGTCTCCTTCAATGTATGCTACTGTATATATGAGTCATAGCCCTTAGAGAAAATACAGTGGCGATAAATCGCTGTCACAATGCCTCCATACCACCCATCTGACGGGCTGGTCCACGCTAAAACTACCAGTTACGGGTTGGCCTCAGCGCTGAACTTGAATAAGTCGCTGCTAGCGTAAGTTCCACTAGCGAGAGTCAAACCGCATATACAGTGCGCGGTAAGATTTAGTGGCAGAAGATACTCGGCCCTATAGGGCAATGGACGAACAGTTGTATTCACGTATACATACATGTAGACGCCTCAGTGTTCCCCGATTGCAATCCGTGTCAGCAGTAATCTACGACGAACGCCCTCAAGTCTCCTTGATGGCGGTGTAGTGGGTTACCTGTCAGTCTGTCCCATACGACGGCCGTATATAAGAAGTACCACTTACCACAATGAGCAACGGTCAGTTACTTGTTTGTTCGGAAATAACTGTGTGTCGTGTGCTCCAGTCATTATGGTACGTGGGGTACTGTGACGAGTGTTAGGAGATTTAACGTGAGGTTCAGAGCGAGCGAGAAGCTCAAGGTTGTTGTCTTGTGACACGCTGATGATGACGAGTTATCGGAAGCGCTGTAAATATCGTAACCTATTAAGGTCTAATACCGTGTGCAGCTGATCTCTTTCTTGCAAACTATTGGGTTCACAAGATACACCTGTTTATGCCTGGCTATTGTCACGAACAGGTCCTGCCTGTTTCGTCCTTTTCTGGACCGTAGAGTAAACTGACGATGATATTCTCTTATAATTCAATAGAATCTGTAATGAAATTTATCTTCAGTAGTCAAATAGAGGGGATTTCACTAACTGAGTTGCAGGCGAAAACGATTGTCGGGCAGAACATTGATGTATAAGAAATTCGTCATTGATCAGGCCTTTAAATGTTTAGCTTATTTACACAGTGCAAGTATGTCTATTTATATTTCGATAAATTCCTCGACTGTTGCTCATTTTCGTGTTACCTAATCATCTCAGCAAACAGGATATGTTTGTGAAGCTAATTTGAGTTTTTATCTAAAATCTTTCTTTAGTCGCCGCTTCTAGCTGTCGTGTTGTTACTTGTGACATTGGTCGCCAGCCAACAGGTCAAATCATTCTATTCTGGTCCTATTGCCTCGTATTCTACTAAGTACAGTTTGGGTGGCGCTCAGTACGTTCCTTACAAAGAGCAGACCCAGTCTGCGTATGTCTACAAATCTGCGCCAGTGTCGCGGCGATTTGAACCGTCGATTGCCGCCCGTGAAGTGCCGGCTGAGGTCCTTACTCAAGGCATTTCTGCTGCTCCCGCATTTTCTGGACCGACTACTCGGACTCGCTACTTTTCTGCTGCGTCCATCGGAGCAAACGCCGCATCGTTCCGGCCAGCTAGCGTATCTGATGTGGCCGTGCCCGCCTATCCCGTTTCGGCTGACGTTCGCGTAGCCAACCCGGTTCGCATTGCTTCTGGCATCGAAGACCGTATCAATTACCCTCCGACGCCATATGCGTTCGAATACTCGGTCAACTCGGCGGAGGGCGGCCAAAGCAGGACGGAACGTGCAGATGGCGCTGGCCGTGTAACGGGCAGCTACACCATTCAGCTCGCCGACGGGCGAAACCGCGTTGTGGAGTACATCGCTGACGAGGGAGGTTACCGCGCTAACATTAAGACAAACGAATTCGGAACCGAAAGTCAGAGTCCAGCCAATGTAGCCTTTCTGTCCTCTGCCATTCCGGCACGCGAGGCTGTACTTCTCGGCGAACGTGACGTCAACTTTCGGAAATACGGACCCTCTCACCATAGGCAGGCGTAAGGATCAAACCACTGCTGCACTCAAATTCTGCTAATAAATTTAAAAAAGGCTACAAACCAAACACATTAATTAATGTAATTTCGTGAGACGAAGGAATAAATCGTTTGAGCGCATCGTATTTACATGTAACGTTAATCGAGTGTGCTCATTGAAAATCGTGTTTTATTTATTTAAGAAATATAAAGGCTTCAGGACATCGATGGAGCACCTTTAAGGGCTCTAGTGCGGAAGGGAGAAAAAATGAGAACAAGAGACCACCGCAAGGATCCAAGTAAGAGGAAATCTGTAAGTTAGAAATCGAAGAAGCGACGAAGGAGTGCCAGCTGTACATTTCATGCTAAAGATGAGCTCGAACTTGAAATCAAGTGTTACTCCTCGAAAGGGATCAGAGGGTAATTATGCAGAATACTCTTCTGAAGCCCAAATCGTTCTTGTAGTTCCGCCAACGCTACATGACATAAATACTTGCAAATATATTCATTCTCGTTTGTCTAACCTCAGTACACTCGAATTTGAAGGATTTGAATATGATCCAACTTTAACTGTATGACACGCCAAAGTGCGTTGCGTTTTAAAAATCAGATACTAACAGCTAAATTGCTACTGGCATCTTTTCAAGAGTTAGTATTTATATTTTTCGTAATTATCACGGACAGTAAATAGGAATGCACATTTTACGTATGGATTATAACGTAAGTTGCACAAGAGCATCCCAATTTCGATTCAAGTTAACTACTTCTAATTTATGTTGGATTGAATTTTTCTGAATTATACAAACCACTGCCAGTTTGTTCTTTACGCGAACCTATTACATTACTCTGTTAGAACATTGAAATTCACACGAATTTTCAGATAAACGTGACCGTCTAAATGGTCGAAAACGTGTTTTAGAATATCAGTTATTATTGCCAAGCATATAACTTTTTGGGTAAATAGTCGGACAAAAAAAAAATGAAAATCATGTGCATAAAATTTAAAGTGCTAGTATCATAGGTCTAATATTTTTAGATAATTTCTTATAGTTGCAAATGGTATACCTAAACAGACTAAATTGCTTATATTACAGTTATTATGTCCCACGAACCTACAGTGCATACATTTATTCATAGGTCACTAATATGTTGTTTGTTTAGAAAAAAAAAAAACACAGTTGTATGCTTGCCAAACTGGAGTGTTGAGAAGTTATTATCATTCTACATAGCCGCATGTCTACTTAATCTAAACAGTCTGACTACTTTGATCAGTTTGGTACAACACATACGCCATTTGGGTATGCAAATGTTCGTACATCTTAATTTTTCCCCGTTCAGCCCTCGATACCTGCCTTGATAGGCGACTTACGCCCTGTAAGTCGCCTATCGAAGTAAAGGGACTGCGTCGAAAAGGACAGAGAAAAACTGCCATAGTAATATCACATACTGCCTTTCGGAAAGACGACCCACTTGACTATCATATTTATTAGCGGTGTTATTGATAACAGAGTAAATCTTCTAAGTTACTCTGATGTTTTCTATGCGCTACTGGTTGATTTTGCCTTCCTCTTCAAAAAGGAATAAATTTTCTCCAGTGAATCAAATTTGTGTTATCACTACGAGATAGGACTGTTGATCATTTAGCTAGTTAGTAAATGCGTAGTTTACCCTAAATGGTAGATTAAAACTAGTTTTGGGTTTTATATACAATCTTTCCTAATTGAATTAAGTTTTAATCAGTTAACTAATCAATATTAACTTGATAACTTTTACAATTAGTCACATGTAGAAGACGGCCTCAAAAGCAGAGAAAACACACTTTTGTAATGCCTAAGCTTTTTTTTTTGCCCTTTACCTCTTTGCGGGAGGTACCATAAACCTGGAGTGAGTTGTGAATAATTGAGAAACTTGGTGTTATATTCTAATATGTTATAGTAGTTACACTGTTTTTTCATTACCTATAGCTACCTGTTTATCGAAAATTCCATTTTCGCACACACACAGAAAAAGCATTTTGCACAGACAGTGCCATAAGACAAACATACCATGTGTGAATACGACAGGTTTATAAAACTTTTCGTTATCAGCTGCACCGATGTAAAGGACTCAATGCCTGCACTTCGCCGTAGCACACGCTAGGCCACATCTTTAAATTGTCGACGCACTTTTCATTCGGGCAGTTCAAACTCGTTAAAACGCAGGACAAACCGGGATGTATCTTTGAAAAAAAAACTGAAATACTTCGCCAGTTCGTAACAAGGACCTCTTTTGGAAAAAGGGAAGGCTGCGTACCATGACAAAAAATTGCCTACTACATGTGCCACACACTCCCCGCTGTACAAATTATTCCAAAATTTGGCATACATTTCTCTATTTTTTTGATAATAACAGCTTTTTTTTTCTCTAGATCAACACCACTTAAAGCTGTTCCCGCGTTCATTTCTGCACTCAAGGCAGCTGTTGCGCATAGATAAGCCAATATCAGGCTTCGCTTATTAGGCTATCGATATTATTACAGATAGAATTATATACTTATATATTAATTATAATTACAACTAGTATCCTAGACATCTTTTCCTAGCGTATATTGATTGTTTCGTAGTAAAGCAGTACCTTTTCTAGGTACATGCACTATACCAAAAAATTTATCATTGTAACAAAGCCATTCGATGAAATGACTTTCAACGGGGGTTTGGAATTTTTCAATCTTCTTCTCTAGATACAGGTATATAGACACCGGCTTCAACTAGCTCTTGGAGCAATCCAGTGGCTCAATCGAGAAATAAACGAGGTTCAGTATAGGGACTTAATAGATTGAGTCATAAGCGGCCGAGACGGAATAATGCTTCTCATGCTTGAAAATATTCGAAGGACCGAGACTGACCTGTGTTCCGTTCGTAGAGGGAAAATGGCATATAACTTTGAAGGACTGGTAAAAAGCCACTGTAGTTAGAACCTATAGGGTTCAGGTGTATTTGCATGACAATGGTTGCTAGTTGACTCCCTACAAAAAGCCGACAGGGGGAAATTTATACATGAATCTCATACGATGAATTGCGTTGGAACGTGGAAGCTTTCTGTATAGAAAAGATTAAAAAATTGTCTGAATTCGAGTGATACAAAGGTATGGCTGGCTGGCTGGCTGGCTGCAGCAGGCAAACAAGCCCTAGCGTTACAACGCAAAAATGAGTTGAATATTTTTTGAAGGAGTGAATATAAAAGTGGACCTGAAAGTCTAGGTTCGGATTTGTATACGCTTTAATTTGTGTCCTACTCCAAAAGCCACAGCTCGTATGAAAGTTAAGAAAAACACCTGTGTGTATACGCACAGTTTACCTTGTTTGTTCACTCTTATTTCTCCTACATGTTTGATATTTGCTTATAAAATGAAAGCTCTCAAGCTAACAACAGATTTTCGTCCTATTTTGTAAACTCCCGTTAGGAAGCGTCAGACATGCATCTGAACAATACTAGAGCACAACTTTTCCGGCGAAGTGGGAGTCAGAAGGGCCACAAACGCAGAAGTGTTCATCAAAGGAACATGTCAAATTTGACTAACTAAAATTGAGAAATAGCAAACATTAAGAGCTGCCAAAGTTCATTTTCGGTCGGCCTATTTCCATACGACCTCAACCTATCGGGTAGCAGTTCCTCCGTGAGTTCAGTCTCGCCGAATACTAAACTCGACGATAATTGACCCGACCGATGAAGATTCAAATGGTTTCTGTTGGAGGAATAAATCGAAACGCGTTTCACATACCAAATGACCTCAAACTTTTTATGAAGTTAACTGGAGCCATTTACCAATATTCTTCGTAAGACCATTTCCCCCATTCATGGAATAAACAGATAAAAAAAATCGAGCGTCGCGCTAATGCTGGCTGCGTCTAGCGTCAACATTCGAGAGCAAACACGTAAGTTGTTCGGAAATGCCTTTGTTTAAGGCACCGTTATGTTGTGACCATATTGTGATTTTTGCTAGGCGTACTTGTGGGTAGTCTTGAGAGAAATGCGCTTTCTATTATTAGAATAATATGAAAGACGTATCTTTTCTTTTGCTCCAAAGCCCACGATAGACATTCGTTTGAAATGTCAGCGAATCCAGTTGCGCTTCCGGTAGATTGCAGGATCGGTTTCCTGTGTACCGGCAGCAGCAACAGTAGCAAACATCTCAGAATCTAGGCAAATAATGGGGCTGTTTTTCCTAAGCGCCTAAGGTATACACCAAATCCCCATAGGACCTAACTTACGTGGCATGAGAGAATCGCAGCGGTCTCGCTGCAAGAACAAGTATCTTTTATATAGATCATTGACAATAAATTGATGAATGAACTACCATGAGCTACTTGCATACATCTAGGTTGTATCACACCAGAAAGAACACATAAGAAACTGCTCCAAAAGCGCAACCTGGATTGGTTACGAGCTGAGATATAGATAGCTTTGTATTGAGAGGTTTTGCTCGCCTCGTAATAGAATCTTTTGTGTTTAGTGGGGATACTTTTACGCATTCCAATTGCACTCCGCTTCGAACGAAAAAACATCACTTACGGGCGCCAATTCGAATTAAAAGTTTTTTTTTTAATCTTATGTATATCTCAACATACCTAGCATATTCGAGCATCTTTGCAATTTGGCGCCAAATAGTAAGTAAACGTTTGGTCGAGAAAGCAAAAAATAGACGATTTTTTATTGTTATGCAAAAAACCTATTGCAATTTTTAGAGCGCGCATCTATATGTCGAGTACAGTAACACATATCGCCGCGCTAAACTGGTTCGCCATTTATTCAATAACAATAATTAACAGTGCTAGGGCGTTCTAATTCTATTTAAAGCCTACGCATAAGGAGCAGGTCTGTACCGTTGCAAAGGCAAACCGCGTTCGACACGTAGTACAGCTTCACGTGAGGGAATGTCCGACGAGAGAAAAGCGGCACCGGCTGGATTCTGGCTTTCAATGCCGAACTCGTTCATTTTCACAATTGCCCTGTAGCCGATCTCATCAGTGCTGTATTCCACAACCAGCGTTCGGCCGTCCGCCAGCTGGGTCGTGTAGCTTCCCGTCACCCTGCCAGCATCATCACCGTTCTCCTGTCGACCGTGATTGCTTTTGGCTGTATTAATACTTAAAAGCTTACGGGGTCGGAGGGTAATTGGTGCGGTCGTGAAATGATGGAACCGTTGCATGCATACGGACGTTGCAGTTTTTACTCTACCACTTAGAGGAAACGCTGGGATGGCTGTGACGCCACTTGTCTTAATATTGTTAACAAGCACGTCGAAAGGCGCTGTACGTGGTCGTATAGATGCGATTTGTTCAGCGGGGTAGAACTGAGCACGGCTCATGGGCGCCAGTAGAGGGATGTGAGCGCCCGTGGAGCTGCATTTAGGACGCCATCAGAAATAGCTGCTCTAAAAATTACTGCAGCAAGGGATACAGCTACGGGCATCGCAGCAGGCGCTGGCGTAATCGGCGCCAGATGCGCGAAGTTCGTCTGCTTGACTAGTCCTGCCTGAGACTGCTGTTGTAAGGGCGCCCTTTCGAGTGCGTTCTCGACCCTATATGAAGACGCTGGACTTGAATGGAAGGTCTTCACCTGCTGGCTCAGCGTTAGAATTCGTACACATAAGGTGACAGTAATAGACGCCAGCCGTAACGTAAAGCCAAAATGAAGATTTTCACTGTAAATTTAATTTCATGTAATGGGAAAGCGAGTTATGCCTTTTACTTTTAATGCTCAGTGTCCGCACCCAATGCGTCACTTGCTGACTGTGCATAACTCAAGCTAGTCTGATATTCGTTATAGCATGACACGTAGCATTGTTCTAAAAGCTGGGAATACGTCAAATACGGCAGTACCTTTTTATAGGAAATTTATGCCGATACTTATTCGCTACTATCAAGGATTTCCCGAGAGACATCTGAGAAGAATGCCGGATGTACGCTGACATGTTCTCTGCACCACAGGCAGTCATCTAAATTGTAACGAACAGATTAATTCTACTATGACCGCGATGGCACTCCAAGCGGTACCGCTTTCTAGTTCAAGCTCTAGTTTTATTATCAAACGGGGGGATGGATGCTTACGCTATAACATCACAAAAAGATGTTAAAAGTTCCTAGAGGTTGTGACTAATACTTCAGTTAAGTCACGGTGCTGCATTGCACCATTCCATAGTATCCTGTTGTCTTCGCCGTTTAGTGGGCAGGGTTCAGACAGAACGCAGTGTTCGTATCCGGCGGCTGTCATTGGTGTGTGCCATACGTTGATATGTGAAGGAGGTTGGAGAAGGCGTGGCACCGCTGTATACTGTGCGTGATGGACGGCGTGTTTATGCAGAAAGATGCCCTACGTGACCTGATAACATAATGAAACAGTAGCAAGTCTACTTAGATCCTCGTGTAATGCCCCACGTATTAATTAAAGTGTGTTTACGTTAATAATAATAATAGGTAGATCAGTAACATATACATCCTCTAATCTGTGTACGCCTTAAGGTTTTAATAAAGCAAGCTTTCATGAGCGGACCCTTGCGCTATATTCGTATAAATATACATCAACTTATATACTGTAATAGGCTTTTTAGGCTCTCTTCTGCTATTGGAAGTCGTTCTAACCTTATAGTTACGTGTCTATATTTTCGTTTTCTAAGGTTTGTCGATGAATTTCTACCAAATGACCCTCACTATTGCATAATAGAAAATGATGATGATGATCTATGTAGGTTTATTGTGAAGAGTGCTACAGCTGGTCAATTAAGTTGCACAGCGTATGGGATAATCGATAGAGAATTTGGCTATGCCTTCTTTAACAGAGCGAAATATACTGAAGGATGCCTAAAAGACTGCCTTTTGTCCACATTTTTCATCCACCAGTTTGCTTCTTGTTTTTTCCCAAATTACCACCAAACGGTACAATGTAATTGCTCTTCTTAGAGAGTATGTACTTTGAACTTTTGCTTATAAGAATGTTTATTTTTTTTGATAGAACGCCTATTTACGGATAACGTTATTTGCGCTGATATATATTTATCAAAAATTTATTTAATGAGAATTTATATATTTTATAATACTTCTTATAATATGGCGTATGTAGTTAAGCAAAGCAGGGTCTTGGCTGGCAGACATTCTTGTATCCAGGTGAGCGATCCTTGAATGTATTAAAGGCTAACTTTCGGCATGCTATTATAATACGTTGTCAATGTAAGGACTGGCGCAGGATCTAAGAGGATACACCTGACAATAGCCGGATACTTTGCTCACTCTGAGAAAACTCTTTCTTACTGTGGGCCTTTAATGTGAACAGTATTTAGCATTAAGGCCTGCTAGAGACGCGGGGTATTACAAACATAACTAAATTATCCAAAATAGATTTAGTCTAGAAATATAATTATATTTGTATCTACTAGCACAGAGATGTCTGTTCAACCGAACAAACTAATCTACAATAAAAATATTTGACTTTTGCTTAGTTTCTTCAGCAGAATTGAACAGATGTATGCCTAAACGGCCATTTGTCTCCAAATGTTTTCTAATCTTATTTTGGCAAAGTATACTGAAGAAAAATCGAAGATTTGTTTTAGCTTTAATGCGTACCAAAGCAGCGCCGATAACTTCCCTAGAAACGTATCAGTGCCGATCTGAAAATATGAGAAGTGTTTTAGCGAATAATCACGTACATGCGAAAGGCATCACTGGATGTGTAGGGTTTTTAAACACAACAGTGTTAAGTATGTAAGAGAAGCTACATTACGTTCTTCTGAAGTCAAATTGATAGCTCATCCATACGAATCGGGCTACTTCTGCGTAATAAATATAGCTTTGCTCTGGAACTGGTAGTAATCGGATTAGATCTCCGTTCGAATCCTACGGTAGGCTGGCCCGTATTGCTTGAAATTGGAAAAATCGTAGGACACAACGGCCCCTCCTTTGCCTGACTGGCTGACGAACGGAAAAGGATACCCAGCCAGGATTCTGGCTTCCGACACCAAACTCATATGTTTGAGCTTTCGTTAACCTCGTCGGCCATGCGCTCGATCGCATGCTCGCGACCATCACCCAACTGGGTGTCTGAGTGAATCGAACTCCAGCTTAAATGGCCGCTTGTCCAGCTGAAGAAACAGCGATCCTAGTGACCAATGGTTTAGATTCAGGCAGTACCACTTTGGGGAATTGAGCGGAAACAGCTGAGCACCGAGTTTGCCTAAACGATGTAATAGTATAGCCATAGCACATGAGCCATTGCATTGCGACGAACGGTGTCTGTGACGATGAAGTTCAGCAATGAATGAAACGAATAGAAATAGGACAGGTTGGTCGTCGCACAATTTGCCACGTACAGATTCTGCGTATATATTTATACTAGATTTATATAGTTAGTGTTTTGCGTTTCTGCACCTGATTGACTGCCACTGATCTAGACAAACAATCCCAAGCTGTCATTTTCACCATTCTAAATATTACCACTATCTGTAAACAATTTGTAAAATCAATACGGTGACAAATTTTTAATTGCAATAGTAATTTTTTAAACGCCCTTTGGACATATGTCGCGTTTCTGTTGAATTCGAAAGCAAGCTTCTTTCGCTTTCTCGCAAAATAACTTCCTCTATCAGAACGTCCGCAATAACGTACAGGGGCCTATTGACCTAGAAAAGTACTGGCATATTAGAGAACGGCGATAATTTTCCACAACACTCCGATCGGCACAACTAACAAATCTGAATTTGAAAAAACAATGTCCACAATATATTTCATGTAAATTACACGTATAGTTTAAAGGGGCACCAGCCATTAGAATGATTTATTGAACGTTTCCTTTTGAAATCGTTTCCGTTTTGGATCAGCGCGAGTTTTCCCAAACAGCATTTTAAAGTTACGGTTTAACCAAATTAGTAGAAAATATGAAATCCATCTTGGACTGTAACGAACAGTATTTATTTTCAAGTTTCCAACATACAAGGAAATAAACATGCAAATGAGGCCACTTGTAATTAATGTTAAAAACGACAATGGTGCGACATTCTGCTCTATTCTGCCAGTAAAAACACCTGCATCGTATGTATAGTAATAGAATACATAATTCTAGTGTTTGAAGTCTTGTATGTTGGATTTGAAGTAAGACAGAACTGCAACATCATTTTCCTAGTGGCGTCCTGTTAACTTAGGTTATACCAAGGCCCCTTCGAAATTTATATATATATATT